>NC_136009.1:14036958-14131958 GCF_048128805.1 Centroberyx gerrardi
TGTGATGCTTAACACATGCTCAGTGTCAATAGGTCATTTTGTCTTCATGGATGACAGGGGCAGCAGTGTGTGTGTGTGTGTGTGTGTGTGTCCTGAGGATTTCTCTATCTCTCAGACCTTGCAGTTCCAAGAGGAACAGCAGAGTGACGCTTGGTTTTAATCACGCACAAGAAAATACTGTGAGAAGAGGTTTAGCATGCTCTCAAAAAGCCGTAGCCCGCACGAGACGCTGCATGATGTCCTGCTTTGTTCTGACAGTAATATCACAGTCTCCCTCGGGACAAAGTAATCTAGTGAGTACAGCTGTCTCCTCCACACTGATTGAATAACAAACCCTGAAATGGTCAAAATGATCCTGTGAAAGAATGAAATGACACAGTGTTATCCTGAACTTACATTCTGCTTTTGCTTTATTATTTCTGACAATGCCACTCTTGGAGAAAAAGTACTTTTAAAAGATGTCAAAACAGTCAGAATCTCAGCCATTTTCCTTTTGACAACCTTGTAATTTTTTATTTTTTTTTCTCCATCACCAAACCCGGACAGACAATGAAGACCCAATCCAATACCGTCCTTTTTTTTTTTTTTATCAAGCCAATTCACTGCTAACCTGCTGCATCCATGTCACAACAATGATTCCTACCAGTCATATAAGTCACACTGGTTTGTTCAATACAATATTTGTTACAGGAAGGATGATAAGCAGGGATGTAGTGGAGGCTAAACCTTTAATATTAATAGCAGTAGTGTAGTAGTAGTAGTAGTAGTAGTAGTATTCCTTTATTTGGTTAACAGAGTATTTTATTCTGCTCATCTTTTAAAGCTGACTTAAATCTTTATGAGGTAAATTACAATAAATAGTAACAGAATTATGTAATATAATTATGGCCTTTTCATGGAGAAAAAAAAAAAAAAAAAGATAAATTCACCCTATACTGACAATATTATTTTTCTTTATATTATGTTTAGCTGATGTTAATGTTATGTCCAGCTGGAGTTTCTGCAGCGTTGTGTTTACCAGTGCATCACTGAGGATAACAGCAGAATATCACTGACTGGAAACACAGAGCCTAACTGGCAGAGGAAAACCTTCAAAGTGCGCGTGAATTTTCCGGGTCTGTGGTCTATTTCTAGGACACTCTGACTCAATCACATTTTATCCATGCTGTTCAACTCCTGCTTTGACTAGACCGTCTCAGTCGCGGAGACGCGCATTAACAGCATACTTTGGCTTCTAGTTCATTCCATGTGTGGACTCTGATGCTGATGGTGTTTATAAGAGGGGGGGGGGGGGGGGGGGGGGCGCATAGCACAGCCTGATGTGTGACTGAATGATTATTACCAGATATATCTTACGGTCTATATTCCTGGTCTTATAGAGGCTCCAGCCTTCCTCCGCTGTGCAGACAGGATGCTGACTACAGCGACTTGCTGCAGCTGGCGGCGCTCAGCAGCAGCAGCAGCAGCATCCTTTCCCCGGTAACCCGCCGATCAGGACTGTCCCACATTTCAGCATCATCCGCTATCAGCCTACGGGGAATAAATCACGATTAGTCATACAGGCTCCTTCTGCTGCCGGGCTGTGTTTCCATGTTACGGGTCGCTCCGGTGTGTCCGCGCGCCCTCCTGCGCGCATCCCGCTATCAATTCAATCAACGCTCAGTAAATCAGATGCCGCGATTATCGCGACTCTGTATGTTAGGCTATATCCCACACCTTACATAATTAAATGATCACATATCATCATGAACAAGCCGGTAGGTCCGCCGGTCCTTGTGAGCGAGACAAACAGCAGACTCACCCGGTAGTCGACTCTGTCTGAAGCAGTCCATAGGCAACCGCGCCAGCCTGCCCCGTCTGCATAGTTTGATTTGGGCTTCAAATAAAGACTGTAGTTATGAATGAAACCACACACGATTAGACACACCCACTGCCCGCTCCCGACACACCACGTGACCAGCAGCGATGATGATGTTAGATGGATGTCGTGTACGCGCATAGCAGGAGAAAACCCGTCCTCATTAGTTTTTTAGCCTATGAATGGCACGCCATGCAGTTGATGCTCATCAGTAGTAGGCTATGCGGTACTGTATTAATATCTATGCAGACACTCTAATCATATGCGCATCTAAATATTTGTCAAATGCTATATTTGAGTCTGCCGAATGATCCTCATTTAGAAATATAATCCCCTGTCAGCAGCATGGGGACAGATGCATGAATGAATGTTGCAGACCTTTATGTAACTCACACTTTTCACCACATGGTGGCAGCGTTGCACCGTTGTTTGCTTTCTATTGCAGCTTAATAGAAAAAGACAGTTCTCAGTGTGGATGTTGAACAGGAGTGCTCAAAGTCAGGTCCCTGCATCCAGGACCCTTGAGGGTCCTTGGGGATCCCCCAAGGGTGTTCCAGGAAGTCCCCCAACTATGAGGAATAGGCCTAGTTTTATTTCACTCTAGAAAAGTATAGAAAGTATCCCAATTACATAATGTAGGCCTACAGAATGACTTCTAATCACAGGTTTCACTTTCTGTTACCACATAGGTTACTTTACTGTCTTATCAAATGTGGGTTCATGGCCTAATGTGTTTGTATTGACATAAAAATGATTGAGAACAATTGTAATTCAGAAGTTCTTATAAGCTGTAGTTAGTTATCAGGGGAGGATGATCCTCCGAACCAATCCTCCACAGTACAGTACAGTTAATAGCCACACATGTTGACACACTGATTTTATAATAATTAATATATTCATATTTGCATCTAGTAACTTTTGTTTCAGGCTGACAAACATGATTTGAGGAAACTGTGGGCTGCAAGCTGTCAAGTTTGATACTAGAATCGAGGGTGTTGCACAAATAGAAAACGGATACCTTATCAACCAAGTGGCAGGAGGCCTAATCTCTGCTTGCATGACACCAGAATGTGGGTGGACAGCGGGTGTGAAGCAGCAAAGTTAGACTTCCGGAGCACCTGATCTGCTCAGAAATTTGCCCCAACAATTTAGCAAATTGGACAGCTGAATAATTAGAATGTAAATAGTGGTGTCCAGTCTGCTCATCAGAGTGAGTGACAGAATTAACAACACACATGACCAGCAGTTGCTTTAATTTCAGAGCAAACCCAATGACCTCTTACTTACTGGAGTTATCTGACATAACTCTGACATTATACAGTATGGTCCGTAGGAGGACAGAAGCATCACCGTTTTAAAGGAGTACAGAAATGATGCAACAGATTCAGGAATGAGGTCATTTATCTCTGTCTATGTTATGGGTTCAGCAGGGCTTTTATGGCCATAAATGACTTTTCTTAAAATAACCTTGCCACAAATCATACATTTTTGGACATTTTGAGACATTTGAAACCGTTCAGACCTTTTTCGGGAATTTTCACTTGCTTAAGAGCATCATGAAGTCCAGCAAATATGTTGTATTTTCTTTACAAGCAAAAAGCCTGTAAAACCTCTTCAAACATAAACAAACACAAGGTTTTCCAGGGCTGGGGCACAATGTAATTCACAGTTTCGTATTTAATATACACTTCAGAGAATGTATAAGATTGTTAACAAACAAATGCACACACACACACACACACACACACTTCAGACCCCATTGAAAATGTTCTGGGCCGCAACTGTGGGCAAACTTTCTGAATCTTGTACTGTATATGGGGCACAGAAAAGAGGACAGAAAAGAAATCTGTTGCACCCACCACAATGCTAAACCTGTTACACATAAACCTGTAGTTTCTCCATGTTTATTAGGTGTAATATAATATATATAAAAAGTGAACTTTTCTCTACAGAACCCAAACAAAACATCCTCATTATCCAAATGAGATCAGCAGTTTTTTGAAGCTAGTCATCCCATGATACTGCATACAAAGGGAATGGGGCAAAATAGACACCTCATACTAATTAAAGTGGTCAAATGTTAATCAGAAACTTTCATAATCCAGAGTGTTTTTTAATTAAAGTATTTGATAAGAGCCTTATCCCCAAGATGTGACCTTGAGCACAGTGATTACATTTCATTTCCTGTTGTTGACCAGTGCTGCATGCATTCTTGAAATAAACACGCATTCAGTTACAACAAGTCTTCGGTCAAATCATTCATAGAGAGTGTGTGTGTGTGTGTGTGTGTGTGTGTGTGTGTGTGTGTGTGTGTGTGTGTGTGCGCGCGCGCACGCGCGTGTGTGAGTGTGTGTTATTTTGGGGTCTGCTGTGCTGTGGGCAGCATGTGACTTGGAACAGATGGCTGAGCTAGAAAGAATGATTAGAAATTCTTCTGAAGCGAAAAATTCAAATTTTCACCCCAATTTAGAACAGAAATTAATACATTTAAGAGCCATAAATGCCTTTTCATCTGATGGATTAATATGATGTCAGAAGGGTTGACAATAATGTGGGCCATTTGCTAATTTTCTCAATCTATCAACAAGATTCTTGCTGAAAGATTAAGATCGCGTTCGTGCAGCTCGGCTCCCCGCATACAATCCGTTTTATCTCCTTGAAATTCCAGGGACTGAGGTGTAACATACCAGAGGGGTGAAACAGCTGGAAAATTGTGCCAGGAGAGGCCGTGAAGGGGTGTGAGGAATGTGCGGGTGCAGAGATTCGTGGAGGAGAGGAGGAACATAGTGTGAGTGTTCCTGGCCTCTTGACGTCAGAGCCGCGTCCCTGCATGCTCTGGAGAGCAGGACATCCTGTGGAACGACTCTCGGCGAGGCCCTGAGAATGTAAAGCGGCGGCCCCTCCCTTCTCCTTTGTCTCGATCAAACTTTTGGAGCGATGTACTGCCGTGGAAACGCCAGGGAGGAGCCAAGAGGGAGGTGGGGGGGGGGGGGGGGGGGGGACAAGCTCATGGTGGACTGGATCTGCATCAAACTCTCACTGGGGTTCAGTTCATCCCAAAAGAAGGAGAAGTCCCAAAGATTAGCATGGGGTTAGGGTTGTGAGTTCACTATATATATATATCATTGTAATCCTAACTCCTAGGTCACATCTTGTATTTCTTATGGGTGTTGGCTCATGTTTCAGCCGGCCATCTGTCAGCCATGTTACTACCAAAGCCATAGAAAAGGCGGCAGGCAAGAAACAAACAGAGAAGGAAATGCTCAACCAAACAAAGCCACATAGACTGAGACAGATACTCAGAGGGAGAGAGGGAGAGAGAAAACGACAGACTGTTGACATGAGTGCCAGCTCATGTTAAGCAACGGGGAAAGGAGAGGAAGATGGACACTGAGCGTTTGTGTTTGCTATTCTTCTCATATGCTGCTCGGGGCTGCTGTTTTCAGAAAAAGGGAAATGGAGTGATGAGACAAAGAGGAGAAGATGGGACGTGAGTGCGTGCACGCACGCGGGGTGTGCTTTGTGTGTGTGTGTGTGTGTGTGTGTAGAGAGAGAGATGGAGGAGTATGGAGAGAGATGGAGTGGGTGGGTGAGGAGAGGAAGGGAGGTAGGTGGGATGGGATGGGAATGGAGTGACGCAGTCTGGATGAAGCGGGGGTGTAGTGGGCGTTGCTATTTTTAGCCCCCGTTAGGAGACACAATCTAGCTGCATTTCTCTGCCCGGCTTCCTACGTCACTTACTCCAGGCTGGTCCTTCTCTGCATCATGTGACAGGTGCAGCCCGTAATCCTGCTGTGGACCAGAGGTGGGACAGGAATACTAAACAGCTGAGGAGGAGAGAGGCTGCGGACTACAAGAGTAGACTAGAAAAGACTGAGGAAAACAATGACTAATACTAGACTAGAATAGGATCGGAGACTCTAAATCACCCATGGGCGTGAATGTGAGTGTGAATGATTGTGTCAGGCCTTTGATGGACTGATGATCTGTGATTCCCAATGTATGCTGGGATAGGCTCATACCCCCGTGACCCTAAAAAAGGAAAAAGCAGGTCCAGAAAATGAATAATTATGAATGTAAGGGAAGAATCCCTTACCCTGATAAAGATTTAAAATGGAAAAATTGTTACATTTCAAATGGCTGTAACAAAAAAGAACTGTAGTGATCATATAATACATTTTAGAAGGCTATTATACAAGTATTATACATCTCTATAATGTTATAGGACTATTGTAGTGATGCCATGGGAGATAAAATCTACCATAAAGCAGAAACGTACTATAGGAATATTATAGGAATATTATCACTAGGGAAGCTTCAAATGAAGTGCACACATTACCATGCGTTTAAAATCATATGATTATAATATAATCTATCTCATTTCATTGAGACAGCTATGCTCTTTTGACTTTATTCATCGACGATAGCTTGTACAAAATGCAGAACTGCTGTACAGATTGCATCATTTACTTTATGAATGGTGAGTGAGGCACAGAACGGGGTGGAGCCATGTGGTGAAACATGGCTGCTGATTGGACAGTGCCGGCAGACTGTACTTACGGCTCTCGCGGATTGGCTGTTATGCGAGATGGGAGGACTTCGCCGTGATAAAGTAGGGGTGTTTTACACACGGTCGAGTAGTGCGGCGTCTATTACAGCCAGAGGGAAAGGGGAGAAACGAACCGCAGAGGCACTGTGTTGCAGTCTGTTGTGGTTTATCCGCCCTCAACCAGCTACTTAGCTTTATTTTTAACGTTTAAAGAGAATATATGGCTCACACGTTCCACTGAGGAATGAAGACCGAGGCTATAAAGAGCAGTATTATCGCATTACGCATCAAGTGACCCTGGCAGTCAGTACTCTTATTCTTATTTTCCATTGGACCTTTCATCCTCGCTCTTTTACCCTGAAGCCCAGTCGTCTGTATGGAGCAGCAGCAGCGGCAGCAGCGCCCCTGCAGCTTCACGCCGGGCCGGGCTGCAGCCTGCGGGGCGGTGCTCTCCGGTCAGCCCGCCATGCGGCTGTCCGTCACCTCCACCACCGGCAGCGAGGCTGAGCTCTCCGTCCCCCGGGCAGAGACGGTGGAGGGGCTGAAGACACGCCTCTCCCAGAAGCTCAGACTGCCAACAGACAGGATGGTCCTCCTGCATAAGGACAGGTGAGTTGTCTGCCGTCCTCAGTGACATTTTTGAGTTGTTCAATAAGCTTGACTGTTTCTTACATTGCATGCTATTGGCCAGTTCCGCACCTTGTAGCATAATCTACTACACAAGACACGACATACATTTTAATCTCACCTATGCTTTCAGGACATTTTGATAAAAAATGTTTAGTTTAACACACAATGGAGGCTATTTAGTGTATAGCTGACCAGGTAGCCTATCACAGGAATTGATCATCACTCTTTCTATCCTGCATGGTTCATCATTGCAGGCAGTTGGATGCAGGAAAGCTTCTGGACCTGGGTGTAGCAGATGAGAGCAAGCTGACATTGGTCCCTACCATCGAAGCTGGTTTAACAGTAAGTAAGCTAATGCACAATGCAGTTCAATGACTGATTAATCTGCAACATGTCAGCCATTTCCTTTAGTGAAAAGATAGAATGCCTTTTAAAAGAGTATTTGCACATCTGATGGAAAGAACTGCTGCAGTTACATGCTCATGCTTCGTTATATTTTTACTTGCATAGTGCCAGACTACCAGAACAGACAGACCAATGATGCAAGCTTTGGAAAGTTTAACAGAAGCTCAGGTAAGACTTTAATGTGTTGTCACTAACTGCATGCCGTAAATAGACAATAGTTGAATGAATGCCTGAATGAGGTTTTTCACGAGTGTAACACCTCATTGGAGAGTAAAAAATAATTGCTGCAGGTGTTCTCAGGACTTCCTTTGACTTTACGCTGTCTATGTGCTTCAGTGGTTATATGAAAATGCCATGTGTACATGGTTGAGCTGGAAGAACAAACATTTTCAAGAAATGCCCACACATTCTCATTTTGATGGTTTTGAGACAAACCCATATGCACACATGCATGCATGTCCATTTAACTGTGAAGCATTTCTTTCCGTTTCTACCAATCCTGCAGATCAGTGACTTCCTGTCTGGGCGCTCACCTTTGACCGTTACTCTGGGAATTGGCGCCCACATGATGTATGTCGAACTCCAGCTGGCTGCTCAGAATGCAGCGGGACAGCAGCAACACAGAGCCGGCCTATCCGAAACCATCAGTATCACCCATCCTGGTTCTGCCTCGACCCGTTCCCCCACCAACACCTCGCCCCCCTCACAAACCTTGTCCCCGGCCCCCCACTCCCCTATCCAGCTCAGCACCCAAAGGCCCAGGACTTCCTTTAACTTGACTGCTCCCACCTCCCACTTGTCCAACAGGATCCCTGTGATCTGCCATCAACAGCGCTCATCTCCTGCTCACTCCATCCACACATCTTCCCCTGTTCTTTCAACCCCTTCTTTGCCTTCTGGCTGTCCACTTCCCGGTTCTCCACATCACCCCGCTGCCCCCGTCTCTTCACCCCGTCCCACCTGCTCCAGTCCTGGACCCCACAGCCCAGCCCCAGCCTCCACCTTCCCAGAGGTTAGCCATACATATTCTACTGAAAAAGTACATCTAAAATACATCGCTTTGTCATGATTACACTGCAATATAACCTGTTATTAGCAGTTATGTTTTTCTCATCATGCTCATCTCATATGGAATGGTGAAAAAGAGCACTTTGAGAGATTAGTGAGAGAGCCTTTCCCTCCTTGTTTTACAGAGTAATGGCCAGTCTTTGCCCACTGACAAACAGCAGCCAGGAGCTGTCATAGAAAGTTTCGTGAACCACTCTCCGGGGGTTTTCTCTGGAACCTTCTCTGGTAAGTCTAACTTGGTATGGGAGCAGAGGCTTGAAGGCAACAACATGACAGTGAAAAACAACAGAGTGTGATCAACCTAGCTAACAGCAGTTCAATCAGTTTATGTCGTCTGTCTTTCTCCTTGCTTCCTCCTCTTTTTCATCCATCCTTCCCACTTTCTTATCCATCATATCCATCTCACCCCTCTCTTATCCCAATACACACTCTTCTACTTCCTGATCATTTACTCTCCCTGTCTCCCTCTCCCCTGTCCGTTCCCTGTCCCCTCAGGCACTCTGGCTCCTGTCAGTCAGACTAGCATCAGCCACCCGCGCCGTGGCATCACCATCATTCTCCAGATCCTCAACGACCTTCTCAGAGCCACATGTCACCACCAGGGGGCTCCACCCACCCTTCCCCAACCCTCCTGCTCTGCTCCAGGCCTCCCAGTCAGCCCGCTGCTCACTACAGAGGAGCCACTGGTGACCCAGAGGACAGAGTCCCTGCGCCTCACTAAAGATACAGGTCAGCTATTACAAAAACGATGAGAATATAACATCATCAGGGAGATCTGACTTGTATTGTAAACTGCAGTAATGATTTAGTTACTTTCCATGGGTAACAGCAACACATCTATCATACTTGATATTTTAGAAAAGTAAACATATACATATTTCTTGACATTTTTCATGAGGCACAAGGGAAGAAGGGAGATTATAAACCCAGTCAGCTTGCAATAAAAACATTTGTACCACATTTGTAGCGGATGATTATAGCTTTCACTCTCCATATTAAGGTTGTAGGAGAATACTCACTTTGACTTGCAGCACAGTTTCTGCCAGTGGATTCCAGTATGCCAGCATCATGTTTGGAAGCCAGCCCAACCTTCCCAGGCCATAAACAAAATGACTGAGGCTGCGTTGGCTCAAAATAGCATGCTATTAGACTAACTTGAATCACAATGACCAGCAGTGTTTAGCTGCTGTGCAGAAAGGTCATATGTAGTCACACACAGCTGGGTAGAGCGAGAAGGTGTCCACTGGGAAAGAGGAAACTCTGTCTCCATTCATGAACATAGCTGACATTGGCTACAACAAGAGTTGTTTTGGATCACATTGGTATTCATTTCAGAACCAGGATCACTTTATTCACCAAGTACAGTAAATGTATTGGAATTTGGTCTTGGAAGCATTGTTGTAGAGATGCACTCAGGCAGCATGCCTTCACTTTTTCACTTTCTCTGACATCGCCTCTGACATTTCTCCCTTTATTCTTCTACCTAAAAACATAAATATATGACTATATTGCAATTATCCATGACAGAACACATCAGACACACCAACTCAGTAATTTTGTTTTTATGGAGTGTGAGTAACTGACTCTTTTTGTTTCCTTCTCCTTCAGGGGTGGAGGGTTTCCCCCAGCAGTCATCCACAGAGGAGAATCAGATGTTGCGCTGTAAGCTGGAGCAGCTCCAGGTTCTGATGCACCAGAGGCGTCTCCACAGGCGGACTCGCGGCGGCACGGACCCCTCGCAAACCTCTCACCCGTACCAGCATCGTCACCATCACCCCTGGTCCCCCGGACGACGGAGGACCGCCCACCGCCACAGTAACGGCAGCTTGCCCATCAGCGAGGGCGGCTCTCCAGACGACCTGAAGCTGCAGGTCGCTGAGGAGCCGCCGTGGAAACCGGAGCTGACCTCTGACCTTGTTGTGGTGTAGGTGAGAGCAGCAGAGAGGAATCTGGGTCATGAAAGACTTCTGAGAGAGGAAGCAGCTGTAGGAAGCAGAGTATTTTTAAAATGGATTATGAGTGAGATATAAGCTCAAAAGACCAAAAGAAAAAGTCTGGTTCCTCCAGGAGTTACTGTGCTATTGCATCTGAGTCCATTCTTTAATGACATTGGCTGTCATTGCTAGAATTATGTAGCATATCTCACACGAGGTTCAAATGTACATTTGTATGTTACACGTCTTTGTGCTTTGTACAGCTGCTCTGTCTGAAGACTTATTGTAAATGTTTGTGTTTATGTATTCCAAAGCCTTAACCGTGCATGTCTTGAATGTAATCAAATTGTTCATACATGATTTTTGTTCTTTGTAGAGAATGTTCTACAAAAATGTTTTTCATATGCAATATTAGAATGGGAACGGCGAGAGGAGGAGAAAAGCCTTCTCATGGAATAAAGGGAAATTGCAAACAACTCTCTGCACATATTTGTGGTCGAACAATCTTGGTTCGGTAAAGAGGACTGACAGAGAAAAATGGAACTAACCACTTGCACCCAGTGGCTCCATTTATTTACTACTGATCAAAGCATCTTGTTGCCCTGGAAAGAAAATAGCACCTGCAAGTGATCCAGAAACCCCTGCTGAATTTTATCATTGGCATATTAACTGGCCCTCAAGATTACCTGAAATTTATCTGAATTCCATAACATGCCAAACCATTCACAAGGTAAAGTTTCCAACCTTATATGTCCCAGCATAACATGTCACTGCTCAGGGTTTTTGCAACAGAGCTGTTAAATGGTTTGCTAGACTCAGTATTTCATCTCATGTACCTTTTAGTTGGCCCTGTAGACAAAGGAGCATATTGAGCAGCAGATCTGTAGCTACAATTATTTATTCAGGGAAAGTTGAGTGAGCACGTTTGCACTTTTCCAGCAGTGCCTTGCTTCACACAAAACATTCATACAAAAGCTGCCCAGTACAAAGTAAACACAGCCCTCCACTGTTGGCCAGTGAGCAGCTTCACTGGACCAGTTGGGGTTTAGTGCCTTGCTCAAGGGAACATCAACAGTAGTTGTTGAGGGATGGGACAGGGAGAGCATTACTCATTCACTCCCTCCACCAATATTTTGCCAGCATTCTGTCTGGGGGTTCAACCTGGGGATTCTCTAACCTTTACTGGTCGGTTTAATTACTTTGGCTTGCCCTACTTACACCATTCAACACTCAACAATAGTTCGTGGCTGCACATTATTCAGTGAAAACTCTACCCTCTCACCCTTTTCCATTACAAGTTAGCAACTAATGAATGAATGACTAAACAAAATGAGTTGTCAGCGGTGCAAAGCCAAACTCTTCCAGAAGGTTTTCAGCTGCTTTGTGAGACTGAACAGTAATCACCCAGCTCCCACCATTCCCAGCTCTTGTCATTACCACTGATTTATTTCCAGCCCTGCAATCAGCAACACAGGCCACAGCACCTGTGACGTGGTCACTATCAGTTTCAGCAATTATAAAACAGCCTTTCAGACACTCTGAAAATAGTTGTTCCTGTCTACAGCAATCATGGCATCCGGCGACGTCTCTACGCGACTTCTGATCATCATTACAATAGAATGTGTTTACGGTGCTTGGAGTAACTATAATTTGAATAGCCAACATGTGAACACAGGTAACATCCAGGCACCAGCCAGGTTTGGCCCTAAGAAGCCTCTGCCTCTGAGACAGGAGCCCTCAGTCGCCCTCAGACTGAAGTCTCAGTCAAAGCAGACCTTGGAGGCACCGCTGGCCTGGAGGTTTCCTGTCATGTCCGAAGCCAAGCCAGAGGCCAAGTTTGAGCAGTGGGAGCCTGTGCCGGCTGAGAGTGTGACAGCTCAGTGCGGGGAGAGCGGGGTCCTTGTGGAGGTGAGACAGGATCTCCTGGGCAACAGCCAGCCCATCCAGTCTGCAGACCTCACTCTGGGAGGCTGTGCGGCCACAGGGGTGGACAGCCAGCTCATCATCTATGAATCTGACCTCCAATCATGTGGCAGCCAGGTTATGGTGAGGAAATCCTCTTAATACTGTGATGCTAAACTTCTAATTTTCAAAAGCTAAAACTATCACTGATTGGTTGTCTCGTTCTTAGATGACAGAAGACTCCCTCATCTATACCTTCACTCTAATCTATGAACCTTCAGCCCTTGGTAACACCCCCATATTGAAGACCAATGCAGCTATGGTTGATATTCAGTGCCACTACACGAGGTAAAGATTGTAAGACCACCTATGCCCTTTTTGACCTAATTCCTATGGGAAACACTACATGGAAGACTAGCACATAAATAAAACATTACCTCACCACCTACATAAGTGAGGTTCAGACAGACTTCAGACAGAGGGTTAAGCGTCTTTGAGTATTTAGAAAAGCGCTATACAAATTTTTATTATCAAATTGGCAAGCAATTTGAGGAACAACTACAACAACTGCTTGGATTTAGCAGGGAAGTTGGTTAGCATATTGGCTAGTTAGCTACCTATCTAGGCTAAATTCCAGTAGCATAGTGGGCCAAATACATTACCTTAAAATGTGAACCTATATCCCTCTGAATTATTGATCCATTTGTTTAATGCCTATTTCAGTGGGTAATTTGTTAGATTCTCAACATTTATGATGTAAAACCTCCTTGCTTGACACAACAGTAGGATGTAGCTGGGCTGTATTTTGCTCTTCAGGTAGATTCCTACCCAATGTGAATTCAAAATGGCAGCCATGTTTGATAAGGTCCATTATCCTCAAACTGAAACCGGAGTGTTTGTTCTCCTGAATGTTTCTGTAACCCCAGGAAGCACAATGTGAGCAGCAGTGACTTGAAGCCCATCTGGACGCCTTACACTTCCACCAAGGTGGCAGAGGAACAGTTCTACTTTACCATCAGGCTGATGACTGGTGAGGATTATCGCACTTGGATTTGTCTTTTTAGACTGTTTAGAGGGCATGCTGGACGTTGGTCCCAACTTAACACTTAATGTTAAGCAAGTATTACCAGAATTTACATAATTTACTTAGTTCAATGTGTTTTCACCAGATGACTGGCACTCGGAGAGACCATCCAATCAGTACTTCCTGGGAAACATCATAAATATTGAAGCAGCCATCATGCAGTACAACCACATGCCCCTCCGGGTCTTTGTTGATCACTGTGTTGCAACACTGGAGCCTGATATGAACGCAGAGCCAAGATATTCCTTCATCCAAAACTTGGGGCAAGTTCAAACATCAAACTTTGTTTTTTTAAGTCTTGCACAAATGCCACACTCAATTTTCACATTGCTTTGCACTCAGATGTCTGGTTGACGCTAAGCTCACAGGCTCCAGCTCGCGATTCCTACCTCGATCCGAGGATAACAAGCTACAGATTCAGCTGGAGGCTTTCAGGTTCCAACAACAGAGCAGTGACTCAGTGAGTTAAAACAAAGCGTTGTAATTTGCCTCATTCTTGAAGCGAATAGACTGTGAATTTTTGCCCATTTCCCATTCCCACCTCAACAGACCTACATAATCTGCCATTTGAGAGCAGAACCAGCCTCTTCCTTCGCCGTCTCTTCTGGTAACCACAAGGCCTGCTCTTTCATAAATGGGTATGTTTTATCCATCAAACTATTTAATAAAAAAATGGAAAACACAACTCCACTGCAGCTTTAATGTTGGATGCTGTTTTAGGTGGAGATCTGCAGATGGGGATGATCAAGTGTGTCGCTGTTGTGAAACCAGCTGCAGCATACGGAAGGCCAGAGGTTTGACCACTGTTGGTAAGAGTCTAAAATACTGATTATTACCGTTATTATTATTATTATTATTATTTTTTTTTTATTTTTTTTTATTTTTTTTTTATTTTCCAAAATCCTAACACTACTTCTGTCTGTACTATAGATCCAGTGTGGGAAGGGGACACCATGCTGGGGCCCATCGAGATCAAGACGTGATGTCAACTGAATAAATGTCTTTAATGAATTTCTCTTGTCTCTTCAACCTAATATACGTACATGAGAAGGAACTACCAGACACTAATATCAACGTTTTGTATTTCAATTCATCTGCACACTGTTCAGCATCAAGGACTTGGAGGAAGGGGGATTCAGATCAGTGAAGTGTGTGTGTAGAGGAATGTGTAAAAGTGGTGTGGGAGAAGATCGTACTCCTACCATAGACCGTATTCACCAGTGCTGAGAGGACAGGGCAGACGGTGGACAGACGATGTCATCTGGCTGGGCGCTGGGCCTCCTACACAGATGTACCTTGCCCTCTCCTCACCTCCCACACACGCATTCAAACACACTTCACCGCTTGCAAATGCATCTACAGACGCTTCCACCTCCCACACATCCAAATCGGACATGGGGCCTACTTCAGTCCCCACACACTTCACCAGCTCTTGCCGTACTGACTCACACAAACTGCCACATACAAACAAAGCACTTGAGGCATGCAAAACAAACACCCTTTTTTTATTTTTTTATTTTTTTAAATTAAATCTCAATTTTTTTTTTTGACGACTGGAGGGTCAGTCAGCTAGATGGACCACTGACACGGCTGATTAATGATTTATTAAACCATGATTGGAATTCATCTGACTATACCAAAATGACTTTATCAAGGAAGTGTTTTTTTTTAAAAGAACAATAAAACACCTGTAAGGAATTGCAATGGAACGAAGCCAGTAAGTGAAAGATCCCTACCAGACTTACTGTGCTGAGGAAAACCATAGTCTGCTCCAACATGACCCAAGGCTGGTCATCTTACAACATTTTTACAGCCAGTTAATGATGCGTGAAGTCCCACTGTATCAGCAGGACTTATTTAGCCAATGACCTTTCATTGAAATCCTGCTATTAGATTGCTTTGGCACATGGACAGCATGAGGCTTTGGCGCCTCTCTCTGCAGCATAAACGATGACAAAGTGGTGAAATTACTTTGAATCACAAGAACTAGTCATGCACAAAGCAAAGTTGTTTCATCATCTCTGCTGCTATTTATGGTGGACCAGACAGTGCTAGTGTCAATCAGACACTGTAACAAGGACAACACTGTAATAATTAGTGTGCTACTGACAGTTTGTCTTTAAGGTCTGCAAATCACGGGGCATATTTACCTGTGTGTTCTCTAAAAATAAAACTGATACTTCTGTTCATTTGAGGGAAACGTCAAATGACTCTTCAGTGTTATTAAAGACAGAAACAATTAACTGTTTCATACTGAACAGTACAGTAAGTGTATGTTTCAGTATAGTGTCATCCAAAGGACAGTTTGGTATCAAATAAAGACCAAACATGAACAAATTAATGAACAACAACTAAAGCAAAAATCTACAGTGAAGGTTCTAAAGTGTTTGGCACTCAAATGATAGCAGTTTCTAAATGAAATATGTAATCCTCACTCAGATGACTAAGGACAGAAATCGACATAAAACTGCTGGTGGAAGGTACAGATGGATCCCACACATGAAATTTGTCACTATGGCAACAAAGTCCATGGAATGCTCACCTGTGAAACATGCTTTCTTACACTTCATAGTGATATTTAACTTCAAAATATATAATGTTGCTATATGTTTTTTTTTTCCTGATTTAAAGCAGAGAGGAGCAACTGAAACTTGAAATCTGAACATGTCTGAAAAAGAAAATCTCCATGCTGGAAATAATTTGTCGACATTTTCCACATCATTTCTCCATTTATTTAGTCCATTTATTTCTCTATTATGAAATGGCAGATTGGGGAGTTTATCTGCAGACTTTAGTGGTGGCAGAGAGGAAGGGTCACATTCTCCAAGAACTTCATTTTGGAGGAAAAGGAAAGATATTTTTAAGGTCATGAGACATTCGCTTGTTCATGGTTGTTTGTTGTATAGTCTGTGTTTATAATGGAACACTTTTGGTAGCAAACTTGGGCATCAACATGGCGGTGTCAACAAAACACTGACATCACTGCAAGGATGGATATATATTTTCGTGTTAACCACGTTGGTATTGTTAGTGTGTGTTGTGGGAGTAGGTGAGAGGACCAAGAGAATGGACACTCAGCAGACTGTCTGACAGTCAGGACGGCATGCTGAGATGTACAGACGGAGGTGGTTATCAAGTGAGAATGGATGAGGGTGTCCTCTAGCAGCCTTTGTCTGAACAAACTGTCCACTTTTTACTCCCTCATTTTGGTGTCCTGCAGCTGTCTTTCTATCTCACAGAGACAAAGATAAAGTGCCCAAGTCCTACCCTCCATGTAAAGTAGCGGTTCCCACTCATTTTCATGCTACTTAGCACCATATGAGGTCATTTTGTCCCAGGAACCACCACTTTTTACTGCCTAAATATCTTTATTGTCATTCTAATACATTTTCTCCTTGCTCTAAATTCTAGTATTGGGATAAGGGTTAAATTCTTTCTGGTTTCTAGAGACCTGTAGAAGACAGAAAACTAGTTATATAGCTAGGAGGTGGAATAACTAGGTTTAGGTTTCTGTGTACTGAGAATAATTCCTTATTCATGTGAACTGCATTTCTACCAGAGTGCACTATGCCATGGTTGACTGGACATATGACTACCTGGAATTTCGATGTACTTGAATAAACACATTTACAAAGTATTTAGATTATTAGATGAAGCAGTAGATTAAAAACTGTGCTGCAGGGAGTTCCTTTGGGTATTGGTCCAAAAACATTTGCTTTTATTTTGACACCAATAATAAGATTGAAGATACAACAATGCTGCCCCCTAGCTGACGGAGTTGATATGAATGCGGCATTATGTGCCTTGAATTGAAACAAATGAGTTGGACCTAACACTAGATTATAGTAGAAGTAAAGTATTTCAAAATACGACTACTACCTACTACTCAGTAAATATATTTTCTTTAAAACTTAAAAATGTATTTCAATAGTCCTAGTACTGAGTAAATAAAGTGTTAAAGGTTTTTTTTTTCTTCTCTCATTCACTTAAAAATAACTGGCCAGATGTTTTTATTGTGAGTCTCACTCCAATAAATAAATAAATAAATAAATAAATAAATACATGTATAAATAAAATGAACCACATTGCAGCTTGTTGAAGTCCTGCCCAGTCATTCAGTCAAATTAAAGCTGCTGTTGACTTCATTGTAATTTCCATTTCAACAATCAGCATTTTACTGTGAATAGCAGAGTGATCGTCCTCCTGATTTACATTGTATTCAGTGTGGTGGGGGTTGGCCCAAATCTCTGGGAAACACTTTACATTGTCACCTGAATGAAAAGCTGCTCCACAGACTTGGTAAGTGTGAAAATACTTTTTTCAACACTCCACTCTCACTTTCTTTATCTCTCAACAAAAAATACATTGAGGAGAAGGAGGAAAATGCTTTTTTTTAATGATGTTTATGTATCCAAGTAAACCTACATCTATATTCAAGCTGACAGGAGGCTTGTGATCATTTCAAATTTCTTGATGGAACATATAATCAAATGCCAATAACTTTGCTAATGTTAGCTTAGCTTAACACTATTATCCCACTTTATAAAAAAAACATGGCTGTCCCCTGATAAAGTGGGACAGTTCAAGAAAGACTGAATTACAACATTCAAACATAGTATCGACAACTGTTTTTCTGATGCACCACTGGGTGCTATGCACTTTCATGACAACATTTGGCACAGTGCAATATACAGGAGTTTCATAGCCTTAACTTAAAAACACAAAAGTTATTCCTGGCATTTCAAAGTGCTTGAATAAACACATTTACAAATTATAAGATAGATAGATAGATAGATAGATAGATAGATAGATAGATAGATAGATAGATAGATAGATGGAAAAATCAGTCTAGTCATGGAACTATTTACTATAATTTAATTACAGCAGCCCCGCAGGTCTAAAAATATACTTTCATTTTAACACCAATAACTAGAAGGGCACTCGGAGACCTCCGCCAAGGTTCGTGCTATTATTGCTTGTTCGTGAGTCGGATCCGGATCCGCTCCAAAATTGAATGGGTTCTTACTTTGCCCATGCTACACCCTTCCACGAAGTTTCATGAAAATCGGGCCAGTAGTTTTTCTGTAATCCTGCTAACAGACAAACAAATAAACAAACGGCACCGAAAACATAACCTCCTTGGCGGAGGTAATAAGATTGAGGTCACAACAGTGCTGCCCCGTACAGGTAGGAGTTGATATTAATCCGGTATTATGTGGCTTGAATTGAAACAAGAGTTGGGCCTACAAACTGTTAGAAGAAAAGACTTTAAAACCTACAAAAAGTATTTAAAAAATCCTACTACTGAGTAAATATATTTAACCTACAAAAAGTATTTAATGAGTCCTAGTAGTCAGTAAATAAAGGTGGTCTCTATGGATCTATATGGTCTCTACAGTCTTTGAGTTACTTCACTTTGATTTAAAGGTTTTTTTTTTTTTTTTTTAGATTTCTCATGCATTTAAAAATATGTTTTTGTTGTGAGTCCCCCCTCAAAATAAACAAATAAATTAAATAAATCACATTGCAACTTGATCAAGAGTTGGGATTATATATCCAGCTTTTTAAAAACACCCTGCAGTCATTCAGTCAAATTAAAGCTGCTGCTGACTTCATGGTCATTTCCATTCCAACAATGAGCATTTTACTGTGAATAGCTGAGTGATCCTCCTAAAGATTTACATATTTACATTGTATACAGTGTGGTGGGGGTTGGCCCAAATCTCTGGGAAACACTTTAGGCTACATTGTCACTTGTATGAAAATGAAAAGCTTCTCCACAGACTAGCCAAGTGTTGAAAAACGTATTTTCACACTTGGCATTTCTTCTCCTCCCTCTTCCCCTTTCTTTGAACCAAAATACACTGAGGAGAAGAAAAAACTTTTGATAAGGATGTTGTATCCAACTAAATCCATGTTGTGCGCACTAAAAAAATGAAAGGTCACCTTTTCCACATTGCTGACCTAGCCTACATTGTTCACATCGAAAAGAAAGACCATCAGTTTTCATTGCGTATTATTATCTTAAACACTCAGAGAAGAGCATCGTTTTGAAGAAAATATAGCCTCAGATGATACTCACAAAAATGCACGACTTGTAATTGTGCAGGATAAAATAAAATAAACAATACAATTAGGCAAAGCACTGGGTTTGGCATTTTAACACGTGATAATCTGCATTTTTAATTTTCCTGATGGCATTTACATTTATCTTCTTACATTTATAGTCTTTCCTAATACAGCCAAGGACAGTTTTTTGGTGACTGACTATATAGGCTATATATATATATATATTTTATTCCTGACCAGATAGTCGTCTAATCCAGCACAATGAATCAGCTAAATTAGAGTTATTTTGGTATTTTGTTGGGGTCGCAAACGGCAACATCCTTTAAAATCAGTAATTTGTGTATGATTTTACAAGTTACAAGTTTCAGTTTAACTGCAGAAGATTTGGGTGTGGAAATTAAACATGAACCACATAAACCCAGCCCCTTTACATGCTCATTTAAATACTCGCGTCCAGTGAAAAGCAGCGCGCGGCCGCTGTCCTCTCCCACTTCGTCCATCTGCTGCTCCGTTCATCATCATTGTCTTCAGTCTCCAACCGAAGGTAGCCGCTATTTCATTCTTTTCTTCTATTTTACACGGATTCTGTTTGCATTATTCGCCTAGACTATTTATAATTACTTAATTTATTTTCAGACCATGGCTAGCGTCCTTGTGAATGTCCTAATTATAACTGTTGCAGTTTTTCAGAATATCTAACGTAACGGAAATGTAGCTCTTCGGGTACCGTTAGCATCCGTCCATGTGCTAAAATGGTCGACGTTATCTAACTTGTTTAACAGATAACACGCGTAATGTTGGGTGAAATGATTGTGTTTTGTAATAACTCGGTGTTCGGCTGATCATATTAACCCAGTAAAAATAAGGTAGCACAGGCTAACTAAGCGAGCTAAACAAAAGTGAAGACGAGGAACGTGGTGTAAAATGGCGCTGAAACGCGACCGCTAGCTAGCGTTAGCTAATCCGCTAACCTTACCGCGTTTATAGGCCTGAAAGCCTGAGGGCCTAACTATATTTAGTAGCGCCAACATTATATAAACTTGATTACCTTCTAATTTGGTATACTTTCGTTCTATCTTAAGGTAGGCTTAACTCGTCATTAACGTTAGAAAACAATCTTTGTTACCATAAAACCCGTTTGATATGGCCTAGATGGCGGTGCCCCACGCGTGCACCCACGATGACCTACTTTAGGGACACGCCATTTGCCGATGTGTTTTTTACACGGTCAAATTGTTTGGCAAACTGTGTGTATACATATATACAGAATGAATATGTAACGTATATTGTGCGTAGGTGATAGTATTTTGTGTTTTTGCTCCAGGGGATAATTTTTGTGCTCTGTTTCTACACAAAAGATGTCCGACGAAGGTAAACTTTTCATTGGGGGACTGAGCTTCGACACCACCGAAGACTCGCTGGCCGCAGCTTTCTCCAAGTATGGAAACATCGCAAAAGGTAAGAATATTTGACCCGTCTGTTCGGCTTTATTAGCTTTATGTTGATGGTACCTATTGGAAATGATTTTAATCTTATCTAATTTTAATATCTTTGTCTTTCAAGTGGATGTGATCAGAGACAAAGAGACAGGAAAGTCTCGCGGTTTCGGCTTTGTGAAGTATGATAACGCTGACGATGCAAAGGATGCATTGGACGGAATGAACGGCAAGGTAAGTAAATGTCACAATTTTTTAATCTTCCAAATCGACTACAAAGTAACATGCTAAAAATTTGCATTCAGTCCAAATAAAAATAATACAGCCAACTCCTTAATCTCATCCACTGGGATGGCTTGTGTGTAAGCATGGCATTATAAACTAGACAAACTGCTGGTAAGAACGAATTGGGCGTATAGGATACCAGACTAACTATATTACAACATTTCCACAAGCTTCACTCATCACAGGGCTATATGGTGTAGACCAGCTGCAATCTCACACTTGGTTAATTTCCGATACAAATAATTAATTCAGTAAGCTTTTCCCAATGCATTAGCACAATGGACATCCAAAGCATCCGCTATTTATTCCTGGGAGTGTGCGTTAGTCTTAGTTTGGGAAACGGCATCAGCGAGAGCCACTGGTTTTCATGACATATGAATGAATCCAAAACGGAAGGAAGGATGAATTGGGGTGCTCCAATGACTGGCTCTATTTTTGCAGACTCTGGACGGCAGGTCCATCCGTGTGGATGAAGCAGGAAAGGGTGGCGGACGGCCTTCAGGTGGCGGCTTCAGAGGAGGTTCTCGCGGTGGATACGGAGGAGGAGGCTACAGCGGAGGCAGAGGGAGAGGTGGGCGAGGTTACTCACGAGGTAAGGGCTGGCAATCTGCATAATGGTTTGTTCTGCACTCCGTTTGCTTTTGGTCATGCCCTCCTTGTTTAGTAAATTTCACGGTCCGTGGTTTGTGTTGAGCTTATGGGGGTTTCTTTTGTGTTTTTAGGAGGCGGAGGATATGGTAGCGATAGAGGCTATGGAGACAGGAGCTATGGCGGCGGAGAAAGAAGTTATGGTGGCGGTGACAGAAGTTACGGCAGCGGAGAAAGGAGTTATGGAGGCGGTGGATACAGGAGCGGAGGTGGCGGTGGATATTCATCTGGTGGTGGAGGTGGCGGTGGATACAGGGATAATAGGTAAGGAAGAAGTCTGAAGCTTTATTTGAGGCTGGCTGAATCTGTTCAAGTTGAAAGGCAATTTTTATGCAGTGATCTAATCAAATTGATCTCCTAATTTTTAGGGGTAGCTATGGTGACCGCTCTGGGGGATCCTACAGAGATGGATACGACAGCTATGGTAAGTATAACTAGTGTGCATGTGTATAAGTGAACTGTGATGGGGCTGTCACTTGAGTTTTGATATCACTATCAGATTTAACATGAACAGTACTGACTACCTCAGAGCCACTTGCCGAATTTAATTGCATGATACCATGTGGTGTTAGACATCTTGCATTTTCTAAAAAAGCCAACTGTTTTTCAAAATCATACTTAACTTAAGAAACAGTACGGCTTCGAGTTGTATTAATACCTCTAATCCAGGCATGGTTAAACGGTGACACTGTTAGCAAGAGTTCAAAACCAACAAAAAAACCTAACGAGAGTTTCACTTGGAGGGGGCAGCCCCAAGTGTGAAATTTTGTAGCAATTTCCCCTCAGTTTGTTACTCATGTTACCCCAGCTTGGTGCCTCCGTATGTATAGTATTCAAAATTTTGCTAGCCTCCCACAATTTGAAACTCTTTAATTATGTTGAATGTTACTCTGGATCTTATTTTGATCAGTTCAATATCGCTCACATCTCAGCCGATGGAGGGAGGGTTTTTTGGTCTGTCTGGTGGGTTGAGTGGGATTTTGTCAAACTCCAATGTTTGATCTTTCAGTGTCTTTACCTGTGTGCCCACTTCTTATCCTCAGCTACACACGAGTAAAAATCTCCCTGATTCAAGATCATCACTTGGCTGGCTGTATTTAAAAGATGCGCTCCTCAAGAAAAATGTCCACGTGTTGTTGACCTTATTTTTGTAGTCCTATTCTGTTGTAGTAGCTCAAGCATCTTAAAATGTAGCCATGAGTTTTGGCCCTTTATTGACAAACCATGTTTAAACAGAAGTTACAGAAGATGTTTTCCTTGCTCTTGAGGGACCATCTTAATTGCTCTTAAGGCATTTAGTTTTCTTATCTGCTACCTTGCTATAAGTACAATGTCTGATTTGATTAGTACTGTAAACTGCAAATTGGTGGATATCAAATAACTCTCCACATGGCTTTTTGTTTGATCAGCCACTATCTCAACACTCTTAGCTCTGTTCCCACTGCACTGTTAAGTGTCTCCTCATTTTGATGCCCTGATTTTTATTGGGGCATCTGATAGGGCTTGTTTTCCTTTGTTTTTCCTTCAGTTAGTTGATTGACTGACCTACCTCCTGCCAGGTTTTAAACTGAGCGAGAATAAGAGATCCATTTAGAACCTTAAAAAGGCTTTTTTGGGATTTTATACTACATTCCTTTTAGTGTTAAATACTTAGGTTAGCCGAGGGTCCTGTATGTTCCATTTCCCAAAAGAGTGAATTCCTTTCAGACTGGTGAACTACACACCTGAAGTGGCCGGCTGTTCATGAAGTTGCAAATTGCAGCATGCTACAGTCTGTCCAAGGTATTTTTTTTTTTTTGCTCTGCTCAACGTCTGCATTTTTAAATGTGCTGTAAAATGGACTAATCTTGTATAAGTGATCAACGTCAAATGTAACTGGTCTCCCCAAAGTAATATCTCAGCCGGGAACAATTTTGTACTTTATGTTCTTTGTATCAACATTTTTTTTTCTTGTCAATTTGGCTTCATGGAGCCTATTAAACAATTTGTGGAAAATAATCTGATTCTTGTGCCTTTCAAAAATACCTCATGGGGGAGTTATGCTGATTAGAGCTGTAAACTCTAATCTATCTACTATTGTTAGTGCAACGCTGCGTGAATTGCTTACTTAAAGTGCTGAAATTAAACCTGGGATTCTTTGTAAGGTCTAAAATTTTACTTCTGTCTTCCAAGACAGTGGAATGGCAAATTTCTTAATGAGGGGGATAAACTGTAATTGGGTGAATTTTTCTAGATTATATATCCACTTCATTGATGCCTTTAGCCTCCTGTCTGGGTTCTTACAACTAAAAACTAGACTTACCAAACCAAATTGATCATGGTGATTTTGGCCCAGTGAATCTTGAACATGCCTCAAAACCTTCCATCAGCCTAGTGCAGTGTTTTGGCAGGCAATAACTTTACCAGCAGGTAGAATCAGGAGTATACTACGCCAAACCTCTAGTGAGGTACACTAATATGCCCCCAAAGTGGCACATGGAAATGCTGGGAAAACATCAGCTGGTGTCTGGTCATGTTAATGCTTCATTACGTTCAAGAGCTCAGCTACTCCAAAACCTACAAGTCCTTGGAGAGTGAAGTGTTGCGCCTACCAACAAGTGCTCGTCAGAGATGAAAGCTGCTCTTGCCTAGTTCATATGTGGAGAAACAGTAGGCCAGTTCACGTGAGGTAAAAACTCCTTTTGCTTTGCTCACATCCTTCAAACTCAGTTCTCATTGTTTCCATGAATACCTTCAAGTTAGCCGCTGTTCTATTCCCCTACTTCAGATGTCGCCATCTAGAAATGTTCCTTGGCCTCTTCCCGATTTTGACTCAAACGTCCAATGAGAAATAATAAAAGACCCTTCTAGATTGTGGTGCTCCAGCTTCTCTGAATCCACCAAAAAGCATTGGCCCCTCAGTCATGGTATTGTCCTCAGTCCGACTTCTGTCCACTTGCAGTAGTTTTCAAATTTGCTCCACTAACCTTCCACAGCAGTCTCAATTGACCTGTCAGGCCTCTAGACTGTATTCAGTTGATTTGTTTGTTCTTATTCACTTACATATGAATAAGCGGTGAGTGTCAGAGTCATGAATACTGTTGCATGCATTTTATGGTGGCTTGTCATTGTGATGTGGCAAAGGTCAGTGACCTGGCCTGATATTTTAAATTTCTTTTGTTTAGGATGAACTGACTGTTGGAGGTTTCCCTGGATCTCCTTTTACCTGAAATGACTGGCCTTGACGGCAGTGATGCTGTGGATACGGTCGCCAGGTAAATCCTTGTTTTATTTATTTTGAACCATTGCTGCCCTAATGATGGGACCACAAAGTTTGTGACGAGTATTGTCAGAGATGAACTTGCCAAGCTTACACAATTGCTTGTTATTGCCTTGTTTCAGGTTCAGCTTATGGCAGCAGTGGGGCGGCTGTAAGCAGCGGCTACATGAGGAATCAGTGATGATGATGCCGCCAATCTGAGTTGGCGAAATATTTTGAACATCAACCTGCGCTAGAAACAAGTTTTTGAGAAATCCAAAAAAGTTCTAGTTGCTCTGACAAATATTTTCAAACGTAGACACAAGTTTAATGTTGCAGATATTGTAATCTTGTGTCCTCTTGAATTGTTCGCAAAAAGAACAAATGGCTGGTGCATGTCCCATCTCTTTCTGTTGTAGAAATGAGTTCTAATAAAGGATGATAAAAAAAAACTTATTTGGCATCTTTTCATAATAGTGACTCCAGATATTGGTGAAATTTTACTCATGGAAATTAAATATTCTTTGAAATGTAATATTTTCAATAGACCACATTAAAACAGACTTGAAAGAGCAAGTTACACTTGAAGTTTGAAAATTGACCATTTTCTCCTTTTTATAGATATATAGGTGTGTGTGTGTGTGTGTATATATATATATATATATATATATATATATATATATATATATATATATATATATATATATATATATATATACACACACACACACACATATAAAAACATCTAATGCCATAGGGTGGAATATTGATTTCACGTGGTAGGGTTTCTTATCCTGGCTCCACCAAATGGTCTGTGCCAGAATCCGGTTGAATTTATACCTTTGGATGTCAGCGCAGCAGGCGTTAGACCAGATTGTAGTTTTTACTGGAGCCATCCGCACCGTAAGTGCCATGAGGGTTCAAAACATCCATCATTCATCATCCTTCCAGCCTGAAAATTATATTCACACTGCTCCTGGTGAGCTGCTACTCAACAGGCTTGTGTAGGTAAACGATGAGTAATGATGATTTAATTGAAATGTGGTTGATGCATCTAGGTAGGTAAGATGTAAGGAAGCACAGGAGCAGCTGGGATGTCTAGACTGGCTATTGGGATGCAGAGCAGAATGCTGCTGAAACGCTCTTCCACAGCGAGAGATTAGACTGCTGCAGATGGCATCAACCACCAGGTTCTGTGCATCATGTACCAGCTGCACTTGCAAAACAGAATGGTTGTAATAAGCTTGAGGTAACTACAGAAACTTATCATTCATTGACTTAATCTCTGTTGGGAGATAGCAGAGGAAAAGTACTAGTAAACAGGATGGAGGAGAAGAGCAGGAATACAATGAGATGAAGATTGTGTTGAATGAAAATAATGAACAGATAAGCACAGGGTGAGAGGGAGAGGATGTAAGGTGGCAGCAAGATAAACATGCATTACAGTGTTTATGTTAACTTGTAGTCTGCCTGCCAATCTAGCAGCTGGATACTCAGAAGCATACTGATGAGGTGAGAGAGAAAACAAACATCTTGACTGCATGAGATCTAGATGGAAGGAGCTGACCTTTGTAAATACACCCTGCTCTCGAGCCTTTACTCTACACAGCATGACACACACAGTGTTGTCAGTGGGTGCGGGGGATTTGTGGCATCAATTTGTGGATTTGTGGTAATCTAAAGGTCTCTACTGTCCCTGGAGGTGAAGGTGACTGCACTCTACCTTGCTTTTAAGGTTGTTGATCAAAAGTCCTGTAAAGTCAGCAAAACAAAATTAAAATCATACCTTTCAGTGACTCAAAACAGCAGGTTGCACCCAAAAACAGGTGGAGGTTTAGGCCTCCCCAGGTTGAGACACATAGGTTACATATATAATGTTGCACTGTGGGCTAGTCAACAGCAAGAAAACACAGTTAAACAAAACACAGGGTTGATTCAGTTCAACATTTTGAAAACCTGCCAGATGATGTCAGAGGAAGTTAGTTTAATGTGGATCTCAAATTCAGGTCTGTGATATCAAACCAACCTCAAAATGCACACTCCCACTAGATTGGTTTAAGATCCAACATAAGCAGTTTACTTCTTTCTCCAGCAAATAACAGCAGTAAAAGCAATCGTACATTACCAAGGAGCATGTAAGCAAGAGGCTGGTTAACACAACATACTCAAATGACAATGTGATTTCAGACTTTCTCCTCTTACTTCTGACACATGCTCACAACTCACAACCTTGGTGGTAAGGTATGACTTTATATAATAACACACTGGCCTCCCTGAAACAGGCCAGTGTTCAATCAAAATGGATGAAATTACCCTCAAGTTCAACCTCAGTCACCTGACAAGTGTGACAATACTGGGACAAAACAAAATAGTTGTCCAATCCTTTTGGAGTTATTACAAGTCCTCTATAATCAGATATTCTGATGCAGTAAAATTTGAGATCATGTGATAGGATACAGGCAACATACATCCTGATCCGTTGGAAGCCACATGGAGCGAATTGGATACACAATATGCCGCCCATTTCCAAAAATCCAGTTTATAATTCAAGATTTACAAGGGAACCTTTCTCCTGGCTATTCTCTACTCAAAGTTCTCGATCTGGATTTGCTGTATGTACACAATGTAGTCCATTTTTCATGTCAGCCTAAGAAGGATGCTGAGAATAGGACTTGGAGAACCAGGATTTAAAATGTTGTGAAATTCTTGGTTGAAAAGATGAAAGAGCGCAGTGGCTCAAAATTGAGGAATAACCATCTTGTCTGCCCCATCCAGCTATGTGATAACTGCTGCAGGTCATAGCTTCCTCTTCATATGCTCTTTAACATTAACAATATAGGCATTCTCCACCGTGAAATGAAACCAAAAAGACAGGTAAACCAGGATGAGGTACAGAAAAAGATACTTTAATATTGAACATTTACAAGCTGTGTTGAGCGTGGGCTCAGGTCAGCGGTGGAAGGAGGCGGAGGTCGGGACGCGGCCCGTCTTGGCGGCACTACACGTACCACAAGAAGCCGAAGCGCTTGTGCAAAAGCTCTTCACGAGGTCGGAGGTTGAACAGCTCCTCGGAGAGAGGCGTGACCCAGCGCTGAGTGTGGAAGACGCTCTCGCCGACCTGCAGGGCAGCGTTAGGACACAGAGATACAAACGTTTAAGAGAGGGAATATCACAAAAACTTTTTAACCTCCACTAAAGGGGAAGATTTTTAGCAAGAAAGTTGCTGTAAAACATCTTATAAATGCCCGTCTCAAATAATAGCCTGCGTCTTCTCGTGGCCTGAGAGGTATACGTGAATATGTGCAGATATGAATACAATATTTTACCAAATGGTTGTTTAATAGTAGACATTATTTAGCTGTGGCATCTCTTAAATGCCAGTCTATCCTGAGTAGAAGTAAAATTACTGGTGTAAAAATCCCCTTAAGTAAAAGCAGCTCACTTAAAATGTACTCAGAATAAAAGTTAGTGAGCCAAAACAGTTACATATGACCTTCCCTATGCAAAGCAAAAAGTTCACAAGTTCACAAAAAAACTACTCAATTACAGTAACAACAGGCAAATGATTGTGTTACTTCCACCCTGCAGGTGCATCTCAGCATGGCAGTCAACCATGCATCACATTTTAGAATTTGAGTTGCAGTCATGAGGACAAAATTAAATCTACGCCTCCCTCATTGACAAAAATAAGTGCCACGACTGGGAAATAATTTCTATTTTAAACTGGAACATCTGCAATGATATACAACTAACAACAGAAAGCTTGTGGAAAAAACCCTCTTCTTTTCATTTTCGAGTATCGCTTTACTTTCTGTTATTTCGCCCCCTTAGAGAATTTAAGGAAGGCAAATGCCTGTGAGAAAATCCGTTAATCTTCAACTTCCAGAATAATTAGGAAGGTATAACTGCTATTTGCTTGTGATACTACTTTAAGTTTTCCGTTTTCAGAATACAATCCATTAGCCCGCTGAATGGATAGTCCTATTGCAATAGCATTAGTCAACAGGATATTTTTGTCATTACTTTTATGGGATCATCATCTTCCCATCAGTGTGCAATGCCAAGTATTTCATTGTGACCCTCAACAAGGAAAGCCTTTCTTTACCTTCCAGCCGGGAACGTCCTTCATGACGACAGCCTCCTCCTCCAGATTCTCCCTCAGCATCTGTAATGTCCTGCCAAGCGGGAAATTTAAATGTTAAAGAATCATTTTAACAGCAAATTTGGAGATTATGCATGTATGAGTGTGAGAGGGAGAAAGTGTTTTGTTGTCACCTTCGGTCGTGTTCAGCCTGCAGCAGGGGCAGAAGAGCTATCCTGGCCTCCATCTCCTCTATCTGCAGACGCCTGCGATGCACAAACACACAACACATCACAACTCCATCATGCCGCTTTCAGGACGACTGTGAACATCACATTGAGTTTGGCTGTAAACGATGTAATTTAAACCAGAAGCACAATTATGTGACTGATCTTACCTCCTTTCTCTGTTCCATTTGAAAAGCCTCCAATAACCGAACACCATAACACCGATTCCAATGCCGAACATGCTATAACCTGCAGATCAAAGAATGAAGCGTTTTTATAAATCACAGATAATTTCAGAGTTAGGCCTAGGGTTTCATCCTGATCACATTCCCAGTTGCTGTTACAGACACAAAATGGCCCTATATTATGATATAACTATCTTGTATTTGTGTTGGAAAACACATAGACACAGAAACAACGTATTAGTAAGTTCCCTAATTTGTGCTTTCTCCAGTTTTCATTCTTCCATGTCACATAGATGGAATGAATGAATTTCTACAATATAGGCCAATGTTGTACCAGGCAGACTATAGAAAGCCCTAACAGCTTTTAACTGCATAGCCATCTGAAAATCATTTTATTTACAATGCCAGAACCCACTGGACCCATGGACATGAGTGGATCAATTGTATGTGCGTGCCAAATCTAGCCCCAGTTTAGCCTGTGTGCTCAAGATTATAGGATGTCCCTTAATAAACATGATTTGTCAATCAGTCCAGAAGTACAGTTTAACTCATTAGTTACCTGGTTTGTTGCCTCCACACAGTAACAAAACTAAATATGCTAACATAATGAAACAAGCTGTTAGAATACACTTCATACAATAAAACCTGATATGTTTTCCACCTAGAATAACTCCTGCACACAGCATTGCTTGAAATCTAATGCTTTCCTGCAAAAATGCTAGCATTAGCTCGTTAGCAAGCTTACAGTGAACATTGACATTGATGATCACAGACAAGTGTTGTTCACCCAGTTAGACAACATTAGGCACTTGAGATTATGCAGTTAAGACATGTAGACGTTGTTGCTTGATATGATATGACTGACATCAGTTTAACAATCACCAACTGCTGACTATGTTAGCAGATTAGTTTCTGTGTCTGCTAGCTGGAAAGCGTTAGCCGCTGTTTGCCTCCCAGTGTCAGAGCAGCAGAGAACTCATTCAGGGATTCATGTTCATATATTCAGCTGAATAAGTGTGTGATGTCTGTACCCGAGAGTCCTCGTTTCGGTAGATTTCTCTTATAATCAAAGGGACCATAGCCTCCCGGAGGAGGCATGTCCTGCTTCACCTTGGACGCCGCCATCTTCCAGCACCCTTCCCCACAACAGAGCGGTGACGTCAGTGAAGTGACACTTCTTCTTCTGCAGACGGAAAAGCATTAAAGGGGCTCTACCGCCCCCATCTGTCTGGGTGAGTGCATATCGTAGTCTATGGTCCATACTGAGATGACGACACCCTCTCAGAAATACCACTCAAATATATAATATAAAACCTCCTTGCTGACCGGTTAAAATGTGTCATGATGCAATGCTGAATGCCCCGACATGTATTCACAATGCATGTTTGCATGAGAAAATGAATCCATTAAAAATGTGATCAAGCTGATTTACGCAGTCTCTAAATGGAGGCTTTATGATATTTTCACAATATCTTTGCAAAACAGATGACACAAAGTGGTTTAAAATTATTTATATTTTATTATTTCTTTAGGAGCTAGGAAAAAAGTAAACCAAATAAACTGTAACATAAGTTTGTACACGCAATAAAGATTGGGAAGCAGAGAAATTATGCAATACAGTGAGGGGTACAAGATACAAGATGGTCTTGTGTAGTCCAGGGACTTGGAAGCTGGGAGGAGTTGCCCCTAAAAACGGATTCAGGGCAAGGCGTATGCCGCATATGCTGCAGGGATTATGGTTGAACAAATCGGATGCAAGATCTCTGGTTCCAGTGTGTCAGATTCAGCTCCTGCAGAGTTCGCATTTTTCTCAGCGGTGGCCTGACACTCAAAGTCATCTTACAATGTTGACATTAATAGAAAATAAGCAAGATACAGATGGTAATTACAGATGAAGAAAGAAATAAGACCATGCTCCTTCAGCTAAGGTGCACAATGAACAGACAGATTAAGGGTAGGCATGCTCTGTTAAACAGACAGGAGAAAACAATGAAGCTAGAATAAACTGTTCATTTGTGGAAACCACAATATAGTGACGGTGATTTTTAACATCAGTCAAAGAAACCAAATAACTTACAGTAAATACAAAGAAATTCCAAACCTTTTACTCCAAACTACAGGGGTTATGTACTGAACATTTTACATCTCAGTTTTGTTTTTAACTTATAATGAATGTGGATTTTGTTGAATATGAACTCTTTAACATGAAGTCAACAATTCAAGTGTCATAAGCTAAGTTGAGTCATTTTGACCCACATCATGGGAGGGAGGGCCTATACACTTTAGACTGAGCTCTTCCTTCATCAAGGTGAAGAGATTACTCAACATAGACATAACCTCTTAGTACAGCAACACTTTCAAGCCATCATTTACTCATTTGTGGAGGACAAAAGTAACCAGGGGGAAGCCCTTGATGTATCTGTTTTCTCTTTGCCCCAATCAAATCAAATGGTTTATGCACAATGATCAAAGAACAGTGATCCTCAAAATGAACAACAGACTTGAAAATAAGAAAACTAAAACAAAAATCTTAAAAAAGGTCAAGAGGGAACGTTTCTTCTCTTTGAGAGATTGTATTTGCCTAACGGTCCTCCGGGGGGTGCAGCTGACCACATCATCGGAGCTGAGGAAATCTGACAAAAACTTAGTATGATACTGTTTCAATTATTTCCATGTGTTTGCCGTCTGGGAGATAGAGCGAGAGGGGATCATGTCCAGGAGGTACTCCCTCTGACGGGCGTCGACGGTGGACGAGGTCTTGTGACCTGACAGGCTGGGGTTCACGTAGGCCATAGTCACTCCTGCACACACGGGGGACAGAAACACAAGTCAGGCTGCGGACACAACTACACTAGTGTGGTATGAGTTTGATGCTTTTTGAGTTGAGATTGGTAAAAACAGTAAGATTAATCATAATACCTGCACACAAATCCACACGTGTACACACACACACACACTCACACACACACACACACAGGAAACGTGACAGAATAGAAACTACCAGTAGTTCTACTCTAAGGTAGAGTTGTGAAGCCCAGGAAGAGAATACACCACCAAACAGAGGGACTAAAGTAGGAAGATAAAGATCAGTGGCAGCGGGGGAATTGAGGAGTGGGATTGCCTTGTCCGAAAACAACTTTTAACATTTCCTCCTGCATGTGTCGTGACAGTATTTCCTATGCACTCCAATGTGGGGGCTTACACTATATTGCACCTACTGCATAGATTTCTTAACACTCATAAAATTTGGTCTTGGGAAGGTAAAGGATTGCTTTTGGACCAGACAAGAGTTTGACAGGTAAGAGAGTAGATGTCAGGGGCCAGTGTTGGGCTGGTATTAGTGTGAGTCTACCTGTGTTGCTGTTGCTCTGCTTCTTCCATGCAGTGGCTGAGGCACTACCTCCGCTGATATTCCTGCTGCCGCCGATTCCACTGCTGCTCACCTTTGAACTCTGGGCAGAGGGGCGGGAAACATGGGCATGCTTACCTGGCCGGTTGACCAAGGCTGCGGCCGCCACTGCGCTCTGCAGCTGAGAGGAAGAGGAGAAGGAGTGGGGGACACCCCTCACCCCCATGGATGAGACACTTCCACGGGACAGATGGCCCTGGGAGCTCTGAGGGCACAAGGGGGGGTGGGGGTTGGGATGGATTCAAAAAGAAGAGAGGGAGAGTTGAGGAGACAGAATAAGAGAAGGAGACAATATGAGCCTGTGCTTTACATTACAGACATAATAAGGGATTACATCCAAATAACTGACGGTGATGGAGGGTATGGCAGCTGAATAGAGAGGGTTTCTAGTTACAGTGGAATAGAAGTGTTTCCCTTAAAGAAAAGGTGATGTCTACCTGCTTGATGCTGGAGTGATGGTGAACCAGGTTCTGTCCTCTGCTGTGCTGGTGATGGTGCTGGAGCGAGGACGCTCTGGCCTTCAGCTGCTGAGACACCAGCTGTTCTACCTTCATCGATGAAGAGGCGGATGAGGAGGACGAAGAGCAGGAGGTGGCGTGGGACACTGGCGAGGCAGCCTGCTGGAGGATGCGCTGCTCTATTTCCTGCTCCTGCTGCAGCGCTTTGACGAACGCAGCTTTCAGCCTACTGGTGTGCTCGGCTTTCAAAGCCTTTTTCTGATTGGATGACATACAGTCCTCACAGAGGATTGTACCGCCTTTAGCCTTGTCCTGCCTCCAGCGGCAGGTGAAGTCAGTGCTGCACTGGGTGCAGGTGAAGGGGTCTTTGGCAGTAGACTTGGACACTGCCACACCTGTCTTTCCTGGAGTGGACAGAAAGGGGAAACCCAGAGGCAATGAGTGAAAACGAACAGAGGGACTTCTGTAGCCTCAAAGATTAGATTAATTACAAAGAACAAGAGACAGATAAGCAGACAGGTAAGACACGTTAACAATTCCTGGGTGAAACTAGGGATTACATGTATCACTCCCTGACTGCACGCTCAATATTTGATAGCCTCAATAAAAGTGGGCAGGCCAACAGCTAACATTTGTCTGAAATAGGCCACACATCTACACAACTGCCAAAACTACAGAAGATTCAACATACCTCTGTGGATGGTATCTAGTAGATTCTGTACCACTTCTTCCAGTCCCACTAGGTAGATGAACTCATTATTGGCTGCTGAGGGCAGAAAGTTGAACTCTGGGGCGGGGGGCTTGGGTGGGGGGATCTCCAGGAGGGTCTTCTCCAGTTGTTTACGCAGGGCCAGCTTGGCCGCAGCTTGGCGGCTGGCCGGGGAGTCGTTCACATTGACCACAGACACACTGCTGCTTCCTGACTGGGAGGTCATGCAGGAGCCCTTCAGGCTGGCTGGGGAGGCCTTTTAAAAAGAAGGAAAGAGGGGGAAAAAGAAGACAGAAACAGCTGTAAACATACACTCAAAATCTAAATATCTTTCACTTGTTTTGACGATTTAAAAGTTATATTACAGGCAAAGAAACAAGAAAGTATGTAGCTGCAGCATCTAATTCAATAGTTATTACAGGATAGTTCCTGTCTTCAGCTCAGACTGGCGGAGTCACATTCAAAGCTGCTGTAAAATACCAGATAAACATGAATCCGACATGAAACGGTTAATTTTAAATTAATATGCTTATGTAACAGAAAAACATATCTTATACTGGGACCAGAACTATACTGCTTGGCAGAAATACAAGATTCAATGAGTATTATTAAATTATTATTGATTAAATAGCAAAATTTATTGAACAGTTATGGCCCTTTTTTCATACAATGGTTGTTACCTCGGCGTCGATTTTAAAAGAAGCCTCCGCTCCGCGCTGTGCCTAACAACGCCTATGATCTAAAATCACTGTAAACCATGGTCTCCCATTGTTTAAGCCTATTGCTTAAATTAATAATATGTTAGTAAACTAGTATCAATTAAAATCTGAATAACATCAGCAAATACGCTGGAGATGGCGAGGAACAATGCAATGTGTCAAACAACCTAGCATCACTGCCTAGTCACCTGAACACGGACGATGGTCAACTTTAGCTAGAGAACCTGCAAGTCACCGCGTTAGCAAACTGACGTTAGCAAAGTCAAATCTGACTTTACCACTTCATTTCACATAGCTTACCTTCACTTTTTGGCCATCGGTTCTCCGAAAAAAGTTGGTTATGGGTAATTGTGCCATTTTCACCAAAGGTCAAGTGTAGACAAAAGTTAACATCATGCACAAACAGTCGCTAACCTCTAACTTGTCGAGGCGAGTTGGAATGTGAACAAAAACTCACGTGCTCCAGTATCTTGAAGTGTATGCAGCATGCATCCACAGTTAGTAACAATAAAGACTTAAAAATCCAGCTAATCCGTGGTGTGTCCTGTTTCATTCCCTTTCTTTTAAATTTGAAATAAGTTGAAACTGTTAGAGTAGGGAATATAAGAAAAATTGCTGGCAAGATAATGCTGTTTGCCAAATCTGCTGCCTCTCTTTACACAGTTGTTGACTGTCAAACAGAAATTACACCCCAAACACAAGATTTTTCAAAGGATAAATAACATACATTTGTGCAAAATGGTAAATAAGGGTGGAAGTAACTAATTACTCTTGTTATTTTAATTACTCCTATAATTGAGTAGCTTTTTGTGTAATTGTATTATGAGTATTTTTTTTTTTACGTCAGTAATTTTACTTTTACTTTAGTATAATTTGACTGTATTGCCCTTAACATTTAAATCACATTCATTACAGAGTACAAATTTTGTAAGCTCTCCATGAGCATTCCATGAGAAACTGGCCAGCCGTAAATTGGCCAAATGTGGAGCCATTCGCACTGAACAGTAAATCAGTCAAGAAGTAGTCTGGCTTTACTTTAAGTTTTAAAGTTTTCTTTTTTTTCCTATTAAAAGAATATAGTTTCTCTCACTCCTCTGTCCTCTCTGTCATTTAGAATTGCATGGAAAAGATCACATATTACACTGTTCTTTCACTGCTACAAGTTATCTGTTTGAAGGCCAAGTACGTAGCTAGGTTCTTGTTTGTTTCACAGTATAAATTAAACTGCACTTCTCTATGAGGTGTGCAGCCTACTTGTTAGACATGCTCTGACTTTGTATGCTAACTCATATGTATGCAATAAAGAAGCCATACTCTTGGACACTCCTAACCTGAGCTGAGTCCTGATTTCCTCAACAGCACTTTTTCCACCTCTGATGGTAATGCATATTTTGCACATGTTCTTTCTTTTTAAACTTGGACGTACCTGGGAGATATTGACCAGCAGGCTAGCGTTGCCGACGCTGCCGACTCTGATGAGGCCCGACTGGACCATGCCTCTCTGGCCCTGGACCCCAGGTGCCGAGACTCTGGGGGCCAGCAGCAGAGGAGGGGGGCCCGAGCCCGAGCCCCCGGAAGCAGCCAACTGCTGCTGCTGCTGCTGGCGGAGAGCCTGGATCTGCTGTGGAGACACAGAGATGGGCTAACCGGGACCATGAGAGGGGAGACAGGGAGCGTCAAGGAGGGACACCACAAACGAGGGGAATGGAGGGTCAAGGGAGGAACATTACCAGCACCAAAAGGGGCAGACACAAAGAGAGAGAGGTGCAGAGAAAGGCAATTAGTCCTGAGCTTCAGCTAATTTATTGCCAAGTAGTTTGTCTTAGAGTGTGAAAAGCAGCAATAAGACTGAGTACACTGGGCTATCAGTGCCTTGGCCAAGCCTCTCAAAATGAGAATATCCAACAAATTCAAATGCTCAGACAAGGTTTAAATGTATCAAAAATAGCTGATTAATGTCTTGGGCTGGTAATAACATTGATAACAGCATGTATCCCAGTTGTGGCTCACCTGTGCCCCTCTGACCAGAGGCGGCATGATGATCTGGGAGCCATGTTTGGATGAGACCTGCTGCCCTCCTCGCACCAGCGGAGGAGGGATGACCGTGCCTGAGCTCCTGCCCGTCACAATCTGACCAGAAAAACACCATCAGGAGCTGTATGAAGGTGCCATTACGTTTATGGTTGTGCCTGTGTGACATTTCACCACTAACCTGCTGAGAGCCTTTGTTGCCTACAATGGTTCCCCGAATTAGAGGAGGAGGAGCTGCAGAGCCAGACAGACTTGAAGACTGAGAGAGAAACAGAGAAAGATGTAAAACAATGTAAAACAACGAACAGAATGTTCAAAGTGCCAGATTGCACTGCGTGGATGTGCAATTCTTTGTGTGACCCCGTGCTGACGTAGGTAGTAAGTGTTTGTTTACCTTCTGGAGAGTGTCCTTCTGTATCTGGCTCTGTCTGAGCTTCTTCAGCAGCACCAGCTTGGCCTCCTCCAGTCTCAGCTCCTCCTTCAGCTGCTTAATGATGCGCTCCCTCTCCACCGGGCTGCTCTTCTACACCCAGGAGATCATCACAGCACTTTCAGTCACATTTCAACAGACAAAAAGCCCGCCCCATAACTGACAGGTTACACATTCGAGCCTCACAACAGTCAGCGTGTGTCCATCAACCGTCATGCATTCTGTCAAAATGTTCTTCAGTGGGAAACTTGTAAGTTGCTCTGAATAAGAGCATCAGCTAAAGAAAACAAAACAATAAGACCAGGCTGTTTGTGTGTTTCTGTATGTTTGTCTTCCAAAGAAATAAGGACAAAAATCCTACTCACACCACGTCCCATCTGCACCAATTTACTGTGTCAACGTTTTAAAAAACTAAATCTGACTGTGAGTGCAGAACATTAATCTAAATCTATTTTATGATTTGAACTTGGGGTTCAGACCACATCCAGCACCATTAGGAGTAAAGCATAGTGACATGCATGATGATGTTTTTGTGTGTGTTGTTCTCACCATAAGCAGGTCTGTGTCCAGCTCCTTAAAGTGGCTCAAGCCATTCATTGGCGGGCTGGGGGAGTCGTTATCCGACAAGATGATGACATCATCGTCATCATCGTCAGCGGACGGCGGGCGCTTCTCTCTCTTTATACTGCTAGACACAGGGGGGACATTGGCATCCAAATTTATATTCTAATGAATTTAATTACTTTTCCAATTGTGCACTGACCAGAGGCAGAATCGAATGAAATAAAATGTTAGAAGGTAAGAATTTTTTTTAAAAATGCTTCCACTAGGCGATAAGGTTGTTGAACACATTTTAAATACTTGAAAAATGATGAGGACTATTTAGGTAACCGCCAGTTGGCATTGTGTGCTCACTATCACCAGACCCAGATGTAGAAAACCGCTACAGCCACAGTGAGACTAATCCTTTATAGGACCAATTATGAAATGCATACCATATGAAGCACACCGAGTCATACTGATTAAAGCGAGGGGGAAGTCTTAGGGACATTTTGGATCAACCCTCACTTCTGTCTTCAATATCACACGTCAGCACATATCACTACCTTCCTATCTCTGCTGACACAGGGCAGTTGGAGAATGTGACAGTACACGTGACATACTATATGGAAATACATGCGTGGCTCTCATGGAAAGCGACCAGTTCACCTGCAGGCTACATGCTAGTTTTGGTACAGCGGATCACCAAAATCTTCACCACTCATCAATCTTTATGGATCGATGAGTGGTGACTGAAGTTCCTCTGAAAATAAGGGCAAGCCCCTCATGATTACTCAGATGATCAATTTATATCAGCATAAGAAGCAGTCGTTAAAATGAACGCATGACAAAGCGAGGCCTCTCTCTCCCAGCCGTCCTCCTTGTGTCTGTATGCGTGTGTGTGGGTGTATTAGTCTCTCCTCAGGGCTTAGCGCCATCATCACTTCCTGTGGATTAATCACTACTCTTCCAAAGAGGTCACATGACCTCAAAGTCATCATCACGTGACACACTCAGTTTACCCCCCCACACACACACACACTCCCCCCCCCCCTCCCCTCACTGTTCCTTCCACTGTGGAAACCATGGCAACAACCGGCTGAAACCGGTTTGTGACACACGGGCTTCATTTTGTGTGAGGGGAGTTTTTAGGGTTCAGGTGGTGAGCAGGGGGAAAATGGAGGTGGATAAAGTTTTAGGTCCCCACCCGCCCACAGAGTAGACACTCTAGTGGGAAGTTCTACTGATGTGTAAAGAAATGTCATGATTATTAAAAGAAACTTTGCATATATTTAGCCTATTTAGATTCAAGTAAAGTGTCATTCATCTGGAGGTATATTTCCCCCAAGTAAGTTTTTAAAAACAAAAATCTAGATTCCTGCAGTCTTTCAGAGGAATCGCAGAACTTCGCTGCAGATGAGGTTTCCTGCTGGATCACAGGAGTTCACATTCACAGCATTATGTTTTGACAGTTACTTCAAGTGGTTGTCACATACTCCAGTGTGGCATCTCCTGCTGAAGACAAATGATTCAAATAGTGTTTCTCACCCTCTAGAGGTGCTCATGTCCACCGGCTGCTCTCCTGTCTGAACTTCCACTTTAATGGTGGCCTTCACCTCTCCTGCAGCCAGCATGCCACCGGACACCTTGGGCTCCGACGATCGGACCCGGCTCCTCGTGTCCACAACTGGCTCCGTCCTCGCCTTACTGGCCCTGTCATTACGGTCAGTCTTATTGTCTGAGCTGGGTTCGGCCGTCTCCTGCGTCTGGGTCTTCTCCCGGTCATCCTTCACCGGCTGGGAGGCCAAAGGTAACGCTAAAGGTAACGGCAGCCGGCTCTGCTCTTGCTCCTGCTCACTCTCGTCCTCGGATCCATTCCTAGTCCGGCTCTGGCCGTCCTGTGCCAGTGTGGGGTCGGGTGTAGGTTGCGTCTCGGTTGTGGGTTCGGACTGGTCCATTTTAGGCTTCTTGCTTTCACTGTCAGCAGCGGAGGGTTCTGTGGAAGAGGGAGGAGCCTCCCTCTCCAGCGCCCTCTTCTGGCTGCGTGTCTGGCGGACAGCCTCCTCAGACATCCCCTAAGGAGAAAGGAAGAAATAATAGTGTCATCATCTCAATATTCACACTGGATTTAAGTTACAGGTGGAATTTCACAAGTCACAGAGATTCATTATCTAAGCCTTGTCCCATATCAAGGTAATGTGGTCTAGGTGACTGAGCAGTCATGACCAGTCACATCTAGTCATGGCAGCCAGGCATCTAACCCGAAGTACGGTTGGCAAAAAAAAGGGGAAAAATGAGCAATTTCTATTTTAATACAGTTCCGCTGTAGAAAAGAGACTTTGGGTGATGAACTCACTTAGATGTCAATCATTCACAAATAAATGTGTAGTTAAGGGAACATGTAGAAATAATTGACATTCAATAAAGTGACTTTTGTTCCCACAGCTAGCAGGTGGTACAATGTTGTGGCCAAATCAGACCGCTCAAGACAGATAAAATGGATTCTTAGATAGCGTGTTCTTTATGATAAATGTTTGATTTACTTTTGTGTGTGCAGAGGCCATCTAAGCATCAAATCATGGGATTGTAGTGTTCTGAATTTGATGCACAAAACTGATACACCTGAACAGAAAACCTATAGTTCGTGGCACATGATGGGTCACACAATTTCTGGTGGGTCCCCTGGGTGTCAAGAGCTGGCAAAATTTGGACAATTTCAGACACAGGCCAAAAAGGTTTAACAACCTCTGATCTATAACATACAGTATCAGAAAGACACTCTAACTAGGACCAACCATGCTTCCATATTGCAAGCAACATGATCAACAAATCGCCGGAAGTCCATTCATTTCCTACAGAGCTGAGCGACCAAGGAAAGTCAGCCGATGTGTAGATGTTCAACAAGTTTGTTGGCCGAGAAGTTTGGCCACGGCCTAACTTTCTGCGGTCAGCGGCGGTCAACAGTCAATCAGACTTCCGTACTTTCTTGTTTCCCTCAATTTAATTTTGTTTCATGAACAATAGTTCAGCCTGGCAAGTGAAAAATGGACGAGAAGTTGACTACAGCCATTCAAAACCTCCCGGTTCGTTATGTTTATTTGAAACACTACAGCAATAACATCTCAAAAATGATGCCTGGACAATGGTTGCATCTATCATTGGGCTCGATGGTAAGCTCTGATTGGAAGTCAAATATTATAATTTATTTACATAATGTTAACACAGCCTGTCAAACTTGGCTAGAGACCTATTACCCAATAAGGGAATCAAGTTAACTGTTCTACAAAAACAAAAATAATACAATATGAAATTAATGAGACTCTATTAAAATGTATAAATACATAGCTTATTTTTGTTGGTCATAACTTTGGAACTGAGATCATAATAAAGCTGTGATTGAAGACTTGTGCCAAGACATCCACGGATTCACATTCAGTCTAAACCAAAACCACGATGGGGTTTTGGCGATGGAGTGATGTTAAGACAGTACTCTTATCATTAACTGCAATACAAAAATCAAACCAAACACTTTGTTTCAGATAAATGACTGTTCCCGCCACTGAATTGCTGTTTGACATTTTTGTGCAAGTGTAACACTTTTTTACTAAAGTTGGAAACTAAAGTTGGCAAAAAAGAATATTATTGTGATGGAAAAGCCGGCTCTGAAAGACTAACTTGCATATAACCTTTTTCCCCAAATTCAGGCACAGACTAGAAGCATTACTGTCTGCTATCCTGTGTACGACAAATTCAATCCCACCAGATGTTGACATGCTAACAATAGTGGAGATGGAGACATACAGCGGCTCACTCAGTCAGATGGCTGTGGGACTGACATGAGATAAGGGGTTGCAGCGTGTGCACACACGCACTCACACACACACACACATGCACTCGTACATGCACACACACATTCACCTTGTTGCTAGCTAGCCCTATACCGGCTGGTCTTAATCCCTGTGTCTTCCATCCACACACACACACACACACACACACAGACACACACACAGACACACACAAACACAGGTCAGAGACAGAGAGAGGGAAAACAGGGAGATGAAAAACGTTGTAACAAGGTTTTATAGGAAGAGACAGCACAAGTGGAGAGTGACAGTCAATGAGACTGATGCTCGGTCCCATCCCTATTAAAACTGGATGACCACAAAGAAGAGACAGTCTGTACACAGTGCGATTGTGTCTTGCATCATATTCAGACACGCTTCAGACCGGGGACCCAATCCTGCCCTCCATAAGGAAAGACAGCAACCACTAGTTTGCTGAGGCCCTCAGTCTGCCCAGCGACGCACTACAGGAAGCTATGGTTTTGAAAAAAAAAAAAAAAGGACCACGATTAACCCTTTCAACCTGGGCTACTTCTCAGTGACACACACCGTACACACACACTCTTGCCCCCTCCCCTTCCTTTTCTCAGAATGGTTACGTCGACAGCCATACAGCACACTCATTGTATCCATATTGTACCTATACAACACACACACACACCAAGTCAGAACGCAGCACACCGACCAATCATCTGATAACAGAGAGCTGACTAAGTTGTTTTTTTTCTCAAATGCTCTGACATCACTGAGACACACATGACATGACCCTTCCCAGGATTCAGTGGGACACACAAAGCACTTTTCCCGAGAACCGGTTTAAACCGGTTGGCTAGTGTGTGTGTGTGTGTGTGTGTGTGCATCTGTGAGTGTGTGTGTGTGTGTGTGTGTGTGTGTGTGTGAGTGAGAGAGAAGCTGAAGCAGGTTTTAACCCTTTAGGTTCAGGAGCAGATGCAGGGCTTCTACAGTGACGGCCATTACACAGTCCAAACAAATTCAATTTTATGGAGGGGGGGGGGGGGGGTAATGAGGAGGGGTAATGAGGAGGGGGGGGGGGGCATTGGGGATAGCAGTAATGGAGCCTGAGAGACGCCACATGACAATCTTAAGCCTGTGATGGATAGTTGGTGGTGGTGGTGGTGGTGGTGGTGGTGGTGGGGGGGGGGGGGGGGGGGGGGGGGGGGGTCACTACAGTACACATATAGATAATTCTGATGCTGATACTCCTAAATTCACAGTCATCCATGTGCTTTTGCCAGAAGTTTCCCTTTGGGATCTTAGATGATACTCAACTGTCTGTCCATTTTTTTAAGTCTATTTAAATGTTATTATTATTAAAGGTTATTACTATTCTGTGAAAAAAAGACAGGAAAGATGGGACAGTGAAAGAGAGGAGATGACATGCAGCATGGGCATTAGGGCTGCACAATTAATTGTAGATAATCGTATATCGCAGTTTTATGTTTCCACAATTATCCTAATAATAGTGTAATTCTGCAATATTGAAGTGTTTGTTATATTTTCAATTCCCCTAAAAGTCCCGGTGTGGTATATAAAGCACTTCCTTTACACATGACCAATCACAATCTCTCAATGTGCAACGTGTACAAAATGACATCAAAACGAAAGTGAAGATGGAGAAGTAGGCAGGAGATGTGGGAAAGTAAGAGAGAAACCAAACAGAGACCATCTTTTGAAAAAACATAGCAATGAGCAAAGTGGAAAAAGCATGGAGTGACCCAACGTTAGAGAGGAAAATCCTCTCCGAGTCCGAACGGGAAAACATAGTTTTAGTTCCTAAAAGTGGATCATCGTCTGTCATTTGGAAATATTTTGGTTTTAATCCAGATGATGATAAACAGTACAGTACAGATTCTGTGCAAAGTTTGCCTTAGGGTTGTAGCTGCGGGCCACAAGAATAAAGTAGTAATTATTTATTATTTGAATTTTGTAAATAAGGACCACAATAAGAGTAAGCAACAAGACTGTTTAGCTGCTGCTACTAATTTTGTGCACATGTTCAGCACCCAGACTACATTAAAACAAAATGACTGCAAGGTTGGTCCTATATCACTTTTTTGCTGAGGAAAGTTTGAGCATGAGCATAAATACTTGGACAATACTGTACGAGTACTAATATGAAATATTTATCTTGACATTGATTGTGGCAAACTCATTTCATAGGGAATTATGAGGAAGGGGGATTATCGTTGTAGAGTCTGTTTTTAAGACTTTTTTAAGTGTTTATCTAATCAAACTCTGTCCTCCCATTCACATTTCTAATGTAATTAAATAACCAATGAACACATCAGCATCATCAAATTGCACGGTGCAAGTACTTGGCTCTTAGTGTCTGTGGCTTCCACCAATACCAAGAATGAGTACTTTAATCTGGTGTCAGGTTGCTACCATCATCAGGGCGCCACTCGTCAGAACATACAGCCTACCTGCACCTGTCTTGTTTTCTGCTGTGTGTCTTTCCCTGTCCTGAGGTGGTTATTTATCTAATCACTCATGGATCGTGTCAGCCATCATTCACTCAACCGTCATTCATTCAGACTGGCAGACTCCTCACCATCACCGATGTCTGGGTTAGGGTTATGTGTTCAGCATTTTATTTACTCACTGACAGACCTTTACCCTGTGAAAACATATTTCTACACTGCGCACGGTTCTCCCCAAACTGTGCAGCACACAGCCGCACTACCTTGTGAATCTGCTGCACCAGCAGAACTTTTCCTATCAATTGATCTGGTTGCTTCTATCAGCATGACATTCGATATCATTGACGGTACCCGAGCACTAGCTTGTCACAAAACCTTGGGAAAACCTCTGCTGCAGGATCACAATGAGCGAAATTAATCTGAGTCAACATCATTGATGGCTTGGGTGCTGGTGTTAGTCCTAACCTTTGTCTAAGCCTCCTTTTGTGGGTCAGCGAGTTGCTCGGTTACATCGCTTCAGCTTTGAACATGTCAGTGCTGTATCCAGTAACTAACACCATGTCTACACAAAATAGGCAAAAAAGGCAATCCGACCCTAAACTGTAGCCTATGAGTTTGATGAAGTCATGTACGGTCGACCAAGCTGCTGCCCTGTGACCCCTGCAGTCATGTGCAGCAGATTACAATGTGGCCGACCGATGACCCTTTCCAGAACAGTGGCTTATTACACAACTACTCTAGATTGGTCTTGTATGTAATTATTGGAACAGTCTTTCCTGAAAAACAACAGGGCTGAAACTTTTGAGCATTTTGTGACTCACTCAGTTGTATAACTAGGAATATAGTCACTCTGGGCTGGGAGGAACTACCAGTACATCAGATTCAACATGCTGTGGCCACACATGACATCACTTTAAGCAACTTCAGTGCTGTCGATAGATAACTCAGTGCTTCCAGTGTCAAAGCATGGCATTCTCCTCTGTGCTTTATTTTGACCAATTTTAATCCAAGGCATTAATGACAACCTCTTAACTAAAGACAACCTGTCCTGTATTATGTTCATAGTGATAGTTAATCAACAATGCAACCATGCGCCCCATTGTTATCATGCAAATAATGCTTTCTAAGGCCATTGTTCAGATGAACAACTGACTGTTCATTCCAGATCTCCACAAAAAAGCAATAATTGTAAAGTCTCCTTACAGCAGATCATCTTGCCACAACACATCCCCAGACTTGATTTCAGGTCGTTGTGTTGCAGGCCTGGAGCCTACTGACTAATTAACTAATCCTTCCCTGAAAGAAGGTTGAAAATTTTTGCCAAAGGAATAATCTCTCAAATCATGTATTGAATATAATAAATCATTACATACTGGCCTCCACACTCATATAATAGCCATCCATTTACACTTAAACCATTCATTTACACTGCATTGACACTTACAAGTCCAAGCCAAGCTTGTAAGCTATGAATCATCTGCACAGCCAACTCCATCATCATCATCATCATCATCATCATTATTATTATTATTATAGTAAGAGAACAAGCAATGGCTATAAGTCTAACCGATGACAAACGGCACAGACATGACACTACATAAATAAAAGACCTTTGTGAATTTCAATCAAAAGCAACATTTCATTAAGAGTGCAATAAAGCATAGCTTTCAGATTTAAAGTGTTAAACTATAATGGATTAAGTTGGTAGCAGTAGCCAGTCTACATGAAAAGTAGCCTATTTTGTTTTCCCAGCAACATCAAAACAATAGCTTCAGTCAAATTTGATCATTAAATAACATATGATTTGATCATTAAAAATCAATCAGATTAAGTGTGTGTCAAGATAAATATGGTAAAAATAAAATAGAAAAATTCGGGTCAATTCGTGTAATGGCAAAGAGCCTCAGCCACAGCTTTGTCCCTAAGCGCTGGAAACTCGTATCGCTGTAGTGGGGAAATGTGTGTGTGCGTCTGGGTGAGAGGAAGAGAGAGAGAAGTGTATGTGTGCGTCTGTGTGTGTGTGTGTGTGTATGTGTATGTGTGTGTTCAGCTTTAAGAGGAGGAAGACTACGGTTGTCACAGAGAAGTAGGAAGATTAGCTACCAGATAGCAGAACCAACAGTGGTGCCACGGGGCTTAAACCAGGCAGCAGCGTCCACCATTACACCATCTATCTGCCCGTCTAAACTCACCCCTTTAAAAACTAAACCCAGCCCACAGTACATGTGCAACCAGCCGGCTTTTTTATTATTGACACCGCCTCATAGGAGGTGAGCGTGTTATTAGTTAGCGAGCTAACATTAGCTAGGTCGCACAAACAAAAACACGAACCCAGTTTAGCTAAGAAACAAGCAGGTTTATCATCTGACTGTTACTGGTTGCCACTGACTTTAGTCAAACTAATAAAGTCTTCCAGCACAGCAGCCCTCCAAGTGTCTGACCCGCACAACCAGAACCGAGCCCGAATCGCTGACCTGCATCCCAATGCGGGAGAATCGACAGCAAAAGAGGACAAACTTTCATCATACTGTCCCAAAGTCTAAGGTTCTCGGCTAACTGAGGATGTTTACCTGGGTGTCCCCTCCCAAGGAAAAACCTTCGAGTCGGAACTCATAAATTTCAACTACCGGCCCACGGACTGAGCCTACCGACGATGAACCGTTGGCGATCTAACGTTATAATCCTCACCCCGTTAAACGACTTGTACGATAGAAAATCAAGTCCAAAGATCACAGTTACAAAGTGGCACACATAAGCAAACATAAAATAAAACGAATTTGGCTGAGCAAGCCCCCCCTTCCCAGTGCTCAACCTTTGGCTCTGCGGAGAAGTGTTACTTTTCAACAGCCCATCAGCTTCTTTATCGTCACAGATAGGTGGAGGAAAACCTGGCTCCTCTCGACGAGTCCGAATAAAAGGCTCTCCTCAATCCACTTACTAAAAAACTTCGGCTACACCTTGGTCAACTTACTCGGTCGCTTTGTCACCCGTTCTTCACCGATGGTCGACCAAGGAATGTTTAATCTGCAATTAACCTCGATAAATCGTTGCTTTTTTTGAAATCCAGGGGATATCCTCTTTTTTTCGGCCCTCCCCGCTGCCGCGTCTGTTGCCAAATAATGCGCCTCAACACACATGGAGCCGCTGCGTCCTCTTAGTGGGCATGCGCACCTCAGCATACCAGGACGACCAGAGCACATCATGTAACCACTGACCACCAAGGGCCAAGGGAGGACGACTATGCCAGGGGCCCTTGTCTCCTCGGGCTGCCTCATGTCTGTACCAGCAGTAACATCACCCACCCCCCACCCATCTCACAATAAAGACCTATAAAGGCATTTCCAGCATCACATTTCTCCTCACCAACTCACAATAAGGACCTACACCAGCAACTCCAGCATCACATTTCTCCACCAACACACAAAAAGGAACTATACCAGCAACTCCAACATCACATTTCCCCCCCTAATTCACAGTAAGGACCCATACCAGCAATTCCAACATCATATCCCCCCCCCCCCCCCCCCCCCCCCCCCCCCATCTCACAATAAGGACTAAGAGGGGGGTCACAGTAAGGACTGAACCCTGTCCATTTGCATGCCAGTCAGCCAGTGTTGCACTTACTGTCAGATCCATGCATGCAAGTCCAAAACACACACAGCAGGTTTATTCAGAAGTTGCAGAATCACGTCCAACAGCTCCAACTGGCTGCCTTTTTCATAGCAAGACCTGTATCTCTTCAAAGCATCCATGTGAACTGAACTAAAAGCCTTCTCATCCACAAACAACCACGCACATACACACACATGCACACATACACACACACACCTGTTTGAAATATATCCAAGTAAGAGAAAGTGGTAGAATGAAGTGGGCTGGGGCTGCTATTCTCTAACAGGTGGGGTGGGGGGGAGGGATGAACGTGAAAGTTTGAATGCTTTGTCAGCTTCATCCTGCCGTTCTTTAAATGACACAAAGGGTCTCTGGATGATGCTGTGTCATCGGGTCTGATTGTTCCCTCCTCTCGTCCCACCACTGCATCTCCTGAGGCTACCTGCCACACATTGTGTCATCTAAATCCAGTCAAAATAGGACCAAGAGGGCGTCTTCTCATCCTCTGCTTCACAGGGCAAGAATTCAATTAAGAGGGGGGGGGGGACGACACTCTGAAGTTGTATTTGTATGTAATGTAGGCTACCGTATTATGATGAATCTCTATTGTTTTCTCTATATCTGTACATATTGTTAATGTTTCTTGTGGACCCCAGGAGGAATAGATGTTAACTTTGTAATAACTAATAACAAACAATGAACTAACAGTTTGCAGATGGCTTTTGACTACAGGCAGTAAATTAAAGCTTGTGTTTTAAGTGTATTTCAGAACGATTTTGTTTACTCTTTTATTGCTTGTAAACATTACAAAATAAATCTCTAGGCCCACATTGTGATATGATGAAAAAGGACAGAGGTGAGTCTTTTTTTTTCTATGTGCAGGTCTTATTATAGACAAATAAGTCCTATATTGCTATGTTCAATGAGAAGGTAGTGAGGAAATTAAGGTTACACCCTGAACCTGAAAGCTGACGATCTGAATCTGATCTGTACTTATTAAATTGATCTGGTGGACAGAGTCAATCAGCTGGTATTGAGCAGGTGAAGGTTGGGTTTCTCCCTTCCCATTCACAGCCTAGCAGGCTGGGGTCTGCTCACACCCAGGCTTCCCTTTTCTTTCTCTCTCTGCATGGAGTAATGGCCGCCCGTAACAACATGACAGCTTCAACTTAATCCTCATTAAGTACTGTAACAATGCAGGAAGTAGCTGCTGCAGTCACGATTAGACGGGCTCACTATTTGGCAGGAAATGACTCCCTTCAGCTGCGTCCAAGACACCTAGTGCGTCCCAAAACTTTTCACTTCTCGCTCATCTCCCCTGTTTTTTTCTCAGTTCGCCTCCTGGCAGGAGGTGGCATTGAGGGAAGGAGGGAAGAAGGAAGACACAGGAGAAATGGAAGAGATTTGGACTGTCTGTCTGTCTCAGAACAGATGAGACGGCAATTGAAGGGTCTCCTTTCCATATCGATATATATTGGCTATGATATAGGCTATATAAATATGTTACTTTATATTAATTGCTCAGTACCTGTAAAAACACAGACGATTACATCTTCTAACGCTGGTACTACTTGCAATGTAAGGGGTGAAGATTGCTAATAACTTCACTAATATTCAGTCGAGAGTTTTACCTTCATGTCAGCAATCATTTTGTCAGATTCGATGTCACATTCTCAAATGGTGGATATTTCATTTTGGAATTAAACTTTTCAATTGATGCTGATCTAAAGTCGATAAAAACTGATCCTAGAAGAGCATTTTATTCAATTTTCAACACCAAACAATTTTCATCGGCTTTCAAGTCATTGAATCTTACCAGGCTATGTTTGATCTTCTGCATGAGGCATCCTCTGATTGACCGCGGCAAACCAAAAGAAACACAGCAATTCTCAATTATCCAACATGCATCCAATCCATTTTATATCACTTGGTGCCCGTTTTAAGAAATATAATCCTTTGGAATACTCAGATTCAGCAAAGCAATTTGACCACTTTCACGTTTGAATTACTTTACCTCCAAAATCGTATACGCAATTAAGACAATTTATTTTAATATGCAGATAGTTTTAATAGTGCTATTATAAAGACTTAATGTAAATGTTTCTGCGCAAACCAAGAAATAATCAACCTTCGTCTTAAAGTATATGTAAAGTGATTACTACATTGCAAATGTAACGGATTACAGTTGCGTTATGTAATCAGATTACTGCAATCCCATTATATGTAATCCGTTACCTTCCAACCTTGCAAAAATGGTACAGTCCATGAAGTCTCTGCCTTCAGGGACCACAGCGCTGCTCTGTCTCCCTCTGTGGCAGCAGTCTGTATGATGATCTGCCACACAGAACAACAGCTACTGTACTTTTATAAGCATCACGCACATCCACCTCACTGGTGCTGGGCAAAGATAGACAGCAGATTCTCAAAATAATTGCTCTACAAAACTGTATCACAGACAGGCCAATGTTTCCCCCTGAATGAACTGTAACATTGTTTGTTGGCAACGTTTGTGGAGCAGAAATACTGTGTGCAAGCCTACAATGATTGTCCAAAAAAATATGAAGTGTATTACTGCCTGGGGAGGAAAATTGTCCTGTCTGAGACCTGGTGAGCCCAAATATACAGTATGCCTTAGTCTGACGTTTTTTCCCTTTGTTCAAACAGTAAATGTCTGTTTTTCCATGTGGGATACTGAGGTTTGAGTGTGTTCTGCTCCCTTCCAGAGACATTTTCCATCCAACATTTGCTGCCCTCTGAATTTTTCCCTGCATTTCATAGACTCAAATAATAGCAGACTGGGCCTGAGTTTTACAACATGGGAAAGTCCTCTCAGACAAAATGTGATCAGATCCATTAATACTCTGGGAGGAGAGGCTGACTCTGAGTCAGCACATATGATCTTAAAACGCTTCAGGCCTATCAGTGACCTTTTTCTAAATACATGACCTGCTCCTCCTCTGCCTCACTTGTCCTGATGGCCTCTGCCTTACACAGATTCTTTGTCACGGTCTCTACAGTTTACTGTGTTGTTCCTCACAGATCAGTCCCCATGTGCCTTAGTGGAAACCACATCTCTGTTCCTACTTTTAGACCTGTAAAGGTCTAAAGGTAGATGTGGAGGCTAAGCTGAAAAGTCACAATCAATTTCCTCTCATAAGAAGAAGACTGAAGTTGTCCTGGTTAAATAATCAGCTGCTGTCACTCACTGTCAGTGTTACATTAGTTGACAGGGATAAGGTGGTCAAAGTGCAAACACATCACAGAGCGGGGGCTGTGGGTTAAATAGTATAAATAACATAGCACTGATAAATACTCGATGTAGGGTTGGGGTTAGGGTGATCACAGCATAGTTGATCAGTAGCAGTGTCAATAGAGGACCTCTGAAGTATACAAGTATACAACTGTTTGTTGAAAAGATCTGTTCAATTAAATGTTTTCCTTCAACAGTTCAGTGTCAGACTGCCTGGACCTCACATAATGCTTAGAATAGTGTTAAGAACACAAGATACAAAACCATTCATCTAATTCACCTCCTTTGATTCTCTTTCCCAACACTCTCTGTCATTTGAAGTGTGCTGTCAGTTATATGTGTGATGAACCCTGTATTATTTTACAAACATAGTGTCTACTGGTAGTACCAGCATGTATAAAGACACACACTATATACTGTATATATTCTGTATGATAAACTAGTTTTCATTGCCTACAGCTCCACTCTCCTTACATTAGGTATAATGCACCTTGTGTAAAACAAATTGTGTAGGCTTATTCAACAAACATAATAAATCACTTTGCTTTTAAAGTTTTATTTCTAAAAAAAAAAAAAAAAAAAAGTCAGATGTGTTGAAGCTAAACAGTTAAAATAACAAGAGGGAAAAAACATTAAGTTTAATTAATTTTCATTGTATACCATACTGTAAACTGCCAAAAAAATAAATGGTAAATGGCAGCCATAGCTCTTTAGTTCTGTATTTACTTTGCAAATGGCCAAACTCAGTAGTTTATTTGAAAATGATTAACAATATCTGTACAAAGCAAAAAAAAGAAAAGAAATCCTGTCATGGTATCCAAATAGTTAAACTTTACAAAATATAATAAAAGTCTTGGCTAGGTTAAATTAAAAACAGAACTATCCCTTAACACAAAAGCATCACTACTTTGTTTCATGGCTCCCAGAATGAATCTTGACAGAAAATACCATTTCAATACATTAAAAATGAATGAATATCATGGCAAAGAACAGATCCATCCAATATAATGTAAAAGCAATACAAAAAAAGCCCCAAAACAAAACATGAGAAATAGTATGGCAAGCAGCTTTTTCAACTACATCAATGGGCCGTTTAAAAACAGATTTACACCGCCATCATCTGGAAGAAATGAGCAAAATACTCCAGAATAATTTGCTTTGATGCCCAAAATACTGATTTGTTCAAAGCCTGTTTTAAGAAGGAGCATTTATAGAAAGAAAAATAATTATTCCAAACTGGTTATATGGAACAAGGTTTAAAGTGAGTTTCATCATATGAAACAGAATATGTGCAAACATTCAACCATCCCTATTTAGTAGAAATATTGATTACTGGTTCCCTTGAATCCAGGTGAAATGTGCACAGTACTGAGAGTTAAAATGGGCCGGGGAAGTAAAATCAGACGATAAAATGAATGCATCACAGTGTCAAAATGTTTTTTTTTTTTCAAAGTATACTTTTCATATACTTTCAAAACATTAAATACTATTGGATATCAAGCAAGCCAATGGCTGCATATAGAGGAAAAGACGGACAGTCGTGAGGTCCAATTAATCCATTACACTGCTTGGGAATCGTCTCCACTCAACACAGCTGCCTGTGCTTGAAATGAACTGACATGGATGCCTTCCTCCTCCATTATCTCTCTGTCTCAGTGACAGAGGAGTCTCACTTGTTCCTCTTCAGTGAATAAACTAAATGCTTTACAGCACTTCCAAGCAGCCTGCCACTCACCCACCAAGTACATCTCAAAACAATATGTTAATATCATTAAAATTGCAGTCTTAATGTGTATTCTCACTAATACTGTGTGTAAGGATTGGCCAACCAGTGCTAAAAAAGAGACAGGTACAGACTCCATGAAGATCAGCAGGCTGCGCCCCATTTAACTGTTCAGCCAATGCCATGGATGCTTTGGACTCAATGCTAATTACCTCCGCCAAGGAGGTTATGTTTTCGGTGCCGTTTGTTTGTTTGTTTGTCTGTTAGCAGGATTACGGAAAAACTACTGGCCCGAGCAGATCCGGATCCGACTCACGAACAAGCAATAATAGCACGAACCTTGGCGGAGGTCTGCGCTCTCCGAGTGCCCTTCTAGTTTAATCTTGAAATTGAAGACTTCTTTTAGCATTTCCATTTTACTTTCTGTAAAATTAAATAATTTTACTTTTTCATTTTACTTTGTTTTTTTTTTAATAGCTCAATATTTTAGCTCATCATTTCTTGATGAGAAATATAACAGGCTGAGGCTGAACCTGGAGGCTTAAAGAAAGAAATATGGGACACAGAGGACCAACGGTGGAGGGAGAGATGGTGAAGGGAGGGGAGAAACCAACTGAATTTAACTGTTCACTAGTGCTTGAACTAGTAGGAGAAACTGTTGCACGCACTTCAAAGTTAGAGTAGCAAAAATGTGGCATTGACAATGTGCTGTCCAGAAAAATCTGCTCCGCTCACTTTAATCTAGTCATGATGCTCCGGTGCCCCGAATGGGTTTAGGAATGCACCCATTATATCTGTTGAATAAACTTGGATGAATGGAAGTCTGCCCAATGACAGTGCTGTCCGCTCTCAGTCTCTAATTCCACTACCCTGCCTCCTCTTCTTCTTACCCCATTATCAGTTGCTTCTCCTTTTATTCCCTTCATCCTTTTTATAATATCTTTCCTCGGAGTTGCTCTTCTGCCTCTCCTGTCTCTGTCAGGGTTTTGTTCTCAGAGCAGGCTGGCCAGGCTGGTCGTGGGTCCGTTCTGAGGCTGAAACTGCACAGGGGGAAGGCCGTCTGTCCACTGAAACACAACACATAGTAATAAAAATAACCATATTGTTTGATGGACTGACGGGTTCCAGGTTGACTGACTGAGATGAGTTGTGCTTACACTGATGAGGTTGTGTTCAGGGAGGCTGCAGGCGGCGATGTGGTCCTGCAGGAGCTGCTGGGAGAAGTTCTGGTGCATCTGGGCTGCTTCGTGCGCATCCATGGTGTTCCCACATGCCTTGTTCAGATCTGCTGGGAACAGAACATTATGAGTACTGAGGAACAGACTTGTTAAAATCCACCCTACTCTACTCTATACTTCTATGTATGATCAGTCTGTGATGTTCAAAGCGTTCCAGGAGTTATTTTGTGATAAAGTGTTGTAATTTACTTTTTTGTTGAACCCACTTTCCCTCAACCTGCCTTGTCTACTTCTATTTCAGTTAGTGATTTCCAACATTTCCCACATTACAATGCCTTTCGACAACTCACACATATTGGGTGTGAACTTGTATTCAGCTGTGGGTTATAGGTGGAGGTGGAGAGAGCAGAAGTGACAGCAATAGCAGTGTGAGAGTTTTTCCAGTTAAGAAAAAGTAAGAGTTGCACCTTTACTCAAAATGCAAAGTATTATGCAGTATTAAGTATTATGGTCTATTACTGGTCTATCTATTCTTCCTTTACGATGGATTTTTCCCTGTATGACTGTTGAACATCGGTGCAAAACGGTGAATCTAGCAAGAAGCCCTTGTTACCATTGATGTTTTAGATAGCTGAAAATCAAACTCTGCTGTGCTGGAAAATATCTTGGACTTCACATCATGTTGTCTACATTTCGCCAGTTATCCAGGGGAATAACCAAAATGCACCACCAAACAAGAAGAAGGACCCAGAAATGTAAGGTACATCGCCAATAGCAGTGTTAACAGTGTTTTAGGTTGGATTTTTCCTTTAAGATAACATGGCCCTCAGTGTCAGGCAAGGCTGAGTGGCAGCTGTAGCCTCACCTTTGAGAAGTGCAGAGGACCAGAGCTGGACAGACATATCTGGGATCTTGCTGGCCAGCTGCATGGCAGGAACCACCATGTTGTTACTTTCCTGGAGGAAATGTGGAACCAGAACACAGGTGAAGATCACATCTACACACAGAGTCCTGAGATACTAATGTGGTCTGATGGATGTGACAGCTGGCGTTTTGTGTACTTACCCTGTGGTTGCCCAGGACAAAGAAGATATGGCCCAATAGGACTAGAGAGCAGGCGGTCAGCCTATTTAGATCCTCAGCATTAGACATCTTCAGCGTCTCCCTAAGAAATCTCCTGTTGATGCAGATTTGCACATGTTTAGTGTTCACATTCTGAACACAAAGACAGGACATCAATACTTGGTGAAGGTTTTGCTGTAACAATGTTAGAAATAAATGGTAGCTGTTCTTACTTGGCCTCATTGTAACGTCCCTGGAAGAAAGAAAGGAGCCCTCTGATGTAAAAAGCTGCGGCTCGCAGGCAATGAGAGCTGAGGAAGTCCAAATTATATTCTTAAGAAAAAACTTGTGCAAAACATGGAATAAACTGATGATGAAAATGTGGTTTGTGATTTTGTCTATAGGGATAAACACTTACTTGACAGGAAAGTTGTGATCAGGGTTAATCCTCTCTAGAAGGCTATACAGCTGTTGGTAGAAAAGGTCAGTTAGAACTAAAGTAAAGAAACCACATAAACACTGATCCATATCCTTCAGGTATGAAGTGGCTCTCTGACCTCTTGCTGTCTGGTGCCTTCCCGGATGTAAACACTGGCCAGGTTGGTCACAATGAACGTCCACAGCTCCTGGTGTGTTGTCATCTAAGAGAGAGAGAGAGAGAAACCACTGAGTCACCCAACCGTCACATGGCCAGTACTTTTATACCCATTAACTATTCACTTTTGAATAGTCCAAAATGTTAGATTTGTTGCCGTCAGGTGAATCTCCAAAATGTAAACTTTTCAGGAACTAAGCTAACAGCTTTGTTTTTAGATTGTTGACAACGCATCTTTGATGCTATTCTATGGGGTTTGATGAGGCCAAGAGGTCAGAGAATTTTCCCAACCCACAGAGGACCATGTAATCCACCAATTGAAATGAAAACATGAAAATCACCAAAACTGGAGATACAAAGTTTTCACCCGACAACGACGATATGTGACTCACTTGTAGAGCAGCAGTGAACTGAGCCTCAGCATTATCCATGCAGTTCACTGAGATGCAGTAGAGACCCTGACACAGAAAGAGTAAACAGATGTAAATGTTTCATATTATAATCTGGGACAGATGTGTCTTGTCCCATTGCTTCTTACTGCATGCATGCCTATGCTTGCATTACTGTATGTGTGTGTGTTTGTGGTATGCATGTATGCGTTGTAGGGGGTGGTGGTGGCTTTTCCAGACTTACGAGTAGTGTGTGAAGCTGGGCAGCATGATTCGTAAACAACCTGGGAGACTGTTGGCAAAGCTGACACACCTGGGAGATCTGAACACAGACAGGAATCATCACCATCATGAGCTCTATATCAAAGAGCTCAGACAACCGCTAGAGCAGACTGCCGTTACACAATCTATTCCTTTCTTTATAATCAGCAACTGGCCAGCGACACACAGATGATTCTCTGCAGCTGGTTACCCACCTCTTGTAAGGCGGTGGCCTTGTGTCCGGTGACCAGCCGGCACATGATGATATGCTCCAGCAGAATGACTTGGAATGTGGACAGAATGGGACTGCTGTCGAGCACTTTAACACACACACATACAGATCAGAGTCAGCTCAAAATCACTGTCACCATGGGGGAAATGAGCAGCGAGAGTATTCAAACAAACTTACTCTTCAGCTTCTCCAGCTGCATGAGAGCTTTGTCTGTGTACTTCTGTGCCTTCTCCAAGTAGCCCGCCTGCATGGAGTGCATCACAGTCACCTTATGGATAAAAAAAACAAACAAAAACAAGATGCATCACATCATGTTCTCAGTGATGTTCTGTTCATTCAGCTTTTATAACCATTTCCATCTTTTTTTAGTCACACAAACAATTTGACCTCTGTGTGTGTGTGTGTGGCAAAACCTCACCAGGTACACCAGCACACACATGTGCTCCTTGGGCAGCCAGTGGAAGAGATCGGCTGGATTGGTGGGTAGGATCTCGTCATCGTGGAGAGTGGAGATGGTCTGGATGCACTGCTGCAGCTGCTTCAGACACGGCTTCACGCTCTTTACCTGACCAACACATTTTCAGCGTGGCGTTAGTAAACCTCACATGTATGAAAAAGGAGAATCGGACTTTGCCACTTTGAGCAACGCATCTCATCGAGAAGGTTAGTCAATTCATGAAATAAACACAAAACTGACTATTAGATCAGCATTTTAACTGTTGGTTATCATTACTATGGACAGCCGTTCTTGTCCACAGAGTAGGGATAAACAGACAGTATTTCAAGTACTAAACTTAAGGGATCGGCAGACACCAATTTATGATCCAATCAATTAATTTACTGCACAATATAGGCTTTGACCATTGGTTTGGGATTACAGGGCAGAAATCGTCGATATAATCCATTTTTCTTTATCAAAGTTATCAAACCTTCATTGTGTGAAAAATGCAGAGATTCAAGTTTTGCTTTACTTTGATTTCTGACATTTTACACGCGGCTCTTAACATCCGATTTTAACACTGGGAAGATTCCTCAATTCCAAAACCCCATTTGAGCCTGGCATTGGCCTGATACTGGATACCAGTAGTGGGACGTCCCCACTATGGATTCAGCTGTACCTGTCCAGCATCCAGGTAGTGTGTAACCTGCAGCACCAGGAAGAAAACCCTGAGCGACTCTTTCTGGATGGGGTTCCCCTGCCAGTTCTCCACGATGGTCCCGCACAGCGTCAACAGAGGGTGAACCTCGCTCAGCTTCCGCTCCATCAGCAGCAGCTGCAGAGACACACATTATATAATAACAGATACAATTAATAAAGTGACAAAACAACACAGTAATATGCAACGTGACTTCAAATAGCAGCGAGTGATTTAAGCTTACCATTCCTTTACTTAACAGGAACAGAGCTCTGCAGGAAAGGAAAAAAACACAACAACAAACTTTATTTGTGAGAGGATGAGCACTAAAAAGTATGTAATCCTTCAGGGAGTTCTAACATAAAGCATAAAAAATAACATAAAAATCTGTTACCTCGTGTATTCTGAGCCCACGACTCTTGCATACTCCGCTCCTACGCCCAGCAGGTCACATGCCGACACCAAATCCTTCTCTAGTGTGTGTAGTTGCTGAGGGAGAAAACATTCCACGCATGAAACATGTTTTAAATCAAGTTGCCACAAGAATTGGAGACCCGGATCAGTTTGTGACACAATGTCCTCTTACCGCCAGTTGAAACAGTAGTCTGCAGTGCCAGTAGGGAGTTTGCTGAGAGATCTGGATGGCTTTCCGCAACAGTGGCTTTGCTGAGTCCACCAAGTTCTTCAAACAAGGGCAAAAGATCAGTTAACTAAACTACAGCACAGCAAAACAACCAGACAGCATTTACTAAGGAAAGTACAGGGCGGAATTCTACTCTCCTGCTGAGGGAATAGTAAATATTATGTTATTATAACCTTAAGCGAAAAAAAAAAAAAAAAAAGTTTCCCATTGAAATGTGAATCTTTGACTTTAACCACTACTTTTCACATGACTAAAATAGGCTGCCTGGACCCAAGAGATCACCTACCTGTTGACAATAGAACTCTGATAGAAGACTGGCTGCTTCAAATTTGACATCTTCAAATTGAGGGATCTGATATAATTCATTAAGAAATTTGATTGCTCCATTTTAGCAAGGTTATTGACAAGAAAAATACTGAACTTCTCTCCAAATCATTGATAAGAGTTGTGATTTTAAAGAGATGCATTGATGGGCACAGATGCACACACACACCAGTTTGCCTGTAATCTGGCATGTCATACAGAAAAGGATACTTGTTGAGAGATGAACCACTGTGAAGAAAAATAAAATCAAATATTAGTTTCTGCATCACACTGAACATTAATTTTGACAGAACATACACGATGCTAGCAGCTAGCTTCACAGAGTGAAACCAATCTGAGTTGGCGCAGTGAAAGAAAAGTAGAAATAACAGTTGACATGTTTCTTATATTCGTCATTATCAGTGATTCATCCACAGCCCCGGCCTTCCTCTCCTCTCCTCCAGTGTTTGCTCACCGCTTTCTCCAGGTGAGTCCGGGCTAGCTCGCTGTTCTTGGTGTGGTGGTAGAGCACCGAGCCCAGCTGCAGGTGGGTCCGAGCCTCGACCCTCTGAGGCGGCTTGAACTGAAACACAGCCTTCAGACAATGGACGCACAGACGGATCTTCGGCGGACTTGACGTGCGGAAATGTTCTGCAAAGCCGAGCAGGGCCAGGTACCAGGACTCCGGGGCTTCTGTGCTCGCTGCCATCTTAGCCGCCCGACCACGAAAACAACGAAAACAGTCGGAAACCAGCTAGGATGTCCGCCGACTTCGTCCTCAGCTGATTTGGTCGTGAATGTTTTCTAGCCCAGTCATTTGTATGAGTCTGGGCACCAGTGTCAAGCACGCAAGAATAAACAAGTCGCACTTCCGGTAAGGCTTTTCATAATAAAACTAAAATTGACGTACATATGTTGTTCGGTACAATGTATCACAGTAAAAATGAGGCATATATTTAAGATTAAATATGTATTAAATGAAAATATAAAACATTTTTCCAAAATGTTCTTTCACATCATATATTCATTGCCAAACGTGATAAAATGCCGCCTTTATTTCGAAGGAAAAATCGCCTATTTTCCGGTCCGGCGTGTCCGTTCAAAATAAAAGCACATGTTTACGTCACAGAAAGAATAAGAATAAAACATTTTTGGGAATTGTAGTTCTTGTTGAATTTGACTTATATTCCCTGTTCTTGTTGATATGAAGCACGTTACCCAATGCGTAGCCTTATATACTTATTTCACAACATAACCCAATGATAAAAAAAATAAAATAATAGATCATTTTCTGCAGCTGGCACATTTATTCTGCGGAACTAGGCTACTGTTTCGTGTCCGACCGAGCACATTTATGAGTAGGACTCTTTTACGGAATTTGCTATTCAGTAAAATTGTTCGGCAAAGTGCAGGCTCTCACAACAAACGAGGTACGAAAAGTGCGTAAATCGACGGTTGCTGGTCTGTTCATTCACAACAGCAGAGCAGGCTTGCAGGCTCCTGTCACTGGGCGGTGGTAACAGTTAAGTGATATGACTTGATTAATGTCTTTTGTGGTGTTGCTTCTTCTTAAGTGATAACAGTTTGACTTAACGGTATAACTTTAACCAACGCTAGCTAGCAACAGGAGCAGAAAACATTCAATTTACCATCAGCTTTAGCTAAAGTTAGCGGTTTGGCTAAGATTAGCTAACGTTGATGTTGCTCAGTCAGGCTAAGGTAAGACAGAGAGATACAGAATTAATGAACGTTAATACATTTTGTTAGCTTCTGACATCACGACCATCAAATTGCATTTCAGAGTGGAGATAAACGTGACGAAATGGCGAGACGTAGGATCACACAGGAAACCTTTGATGCTGCTGTCAAGGAAAACATCGAGGAGTTTGAGATGGATGCTGATGAGGCTTTGAGGGAAGCTGTGGAGCAGTTTGAGTCTCAAGGTAACGGAGCGAACAAGGACATAATATAATGTTATTGTTCCCAAGCATACCTGTAAGGCCATCCAATCCATTAGCCTGTTGTTGTTGAGCTCGGATATTATTGGGGTGAAGCCAAGCCAGCCATGAGTTATCTATAAGCCTATGGGAGTAGACAAAATAAATGTGAAGTAACTAAACCACAAATACAATGTTACAAGTTACAAGGGTGACAGTTACTAACAGAGCTCCAAAGAGGCCAAATAGTTGGTGCCCGAATTGCAGGTTCATCAGTCACCAAAACTGAAAAATTATTTAAGGCAAGGGGAAGAGTCTCAAAAATCAAGACAGCAAAAAATTTGCAAAAAATGGACAAACTGGGCAGTCAAAGCTCACTGACAGGAATAGATGGACATTTAACAGGATAGTTGCAAAACACTTCAAAACTTGGGCCTCAGAAATTTCCACAGAATTGACTTTGTATGTCACTCTGTGACATAATCTGAACAAAAAAGAGCAAATATTTATGAAACAATTCAGAAACTATTAATATTCAAGGCCCATGCACAAACATGCATAACTGTTAAATATGTTGGTGGATGTGTAATCTATGAACAGTGATCTCATTGGAGTCAGTAGATCTGATGATTGATATGCATGGTTATATAACTGTCAGGAAATGTGAGGCTATTTTACATGATCAGGCACCCTATGGGTCAAACAATGTTCTCTCATGATGTTCCCATATTCCAAGACACTGCTAATCACATTCAAGAGTGGTTTCATGAACACCAGGATGAATTCAACCCCTCCAAAAAAGAGAAATAAAGCTATGTTTCAACATAGGCACTCACCCTAAATCGTACGAGGGTTAGTTACATCACGTTACCATGAGTTGGCAAATAGGACTAAGTTATTCACCTATGAAAATTATGTATATCTTGAACCTTTCAATGAATACATATTATAATCTGCTGTGTGTTAGACTGTTAATCCTAATGTTATGTCTATGTGGATGCAGGTGTGGACCTCAGTTGTATAGTAAAAGCTGTGCCCACTATATCATCTGATGAAAAGCAAGATGAGCAAACACATGAGGTCTTGCAGGTGGGTCTTGAATTTTCGTGAAGATGGATTACTTAGTGGGATAGTGCCAGTTGTCAAAATCTCAACATCTATTTATCTCATATTGTTTAATGTCTTTTTTAATGTCTGTCCACCTGCAGGCCTTGGATTCCCTTCAAATTGGAAAAGACTCCGCCAGCCCTACAGAAATGAATATGACGGCAGACCTGAAACGCTTCACTCAGCAGTGCTCCCTTGGATTTGCCCAGAGGTACCTGGCTGCCCAAAAAGACGCCTATCCCATCATCCTCTCCTATTGCAAAAAGAGCGTGGAGGAGCGGGAAGACCTGTTGGCCTCTCTGTCCGCCCTGGCTGCACTGACCGATGGACAGCCGGACTTGTTGGACCCAGAGGGACGGCACCTCCTTTTGGCCGTCCTCAGGAAGTACCAGGCCGATCCCGCTGTGATGTGCGTCGGCATGTGCGCAGTGCGCCACTGCTGTTTGAAGCATGAACAGAACAGGCAGGATCTGGTGAAAGCTGGAGTCCTGCCACTGCTGACCACTGCCATTACACAGCACACTGGATGTGCTGAGCTGGTGAAGGAGGCCTGTATAGCTCTCAGGGTCATGACCTTTGATGATGACGTCCGAGTTACGTTTGGGCATGCTCACGAACATGCCAAGATGATTGTTCTCGAACACAGTGGACTGAAGGTCTTAGTTGAGGCTGCCAAAGGTAAGATTAACTGAAATTTGGTGTATTTGAGGGTTTATTGTAATAGCTTCAGCTGCCGAGTTTTGGACTGACTCAAATTCTGATTACCCACCATGCATTTTGCATTTCACTAATATATTTTCTTTATGTTGTGTTTGTTCCTCCCTTACAGCTCACCTTGATAACACTTCTGTTCTTAGCGAGCTGTGTGCGACTTTGTCTCGTCTGGCTGTAAGGAATGAGTTCTGTCAGGACATCTGTGACCTGGGAGGATTAAAATTCATGATGACGCTCCTCGCAGACAGCTATGAGTCAGCGGTAGCTAACACACACGAGGGATTGTGATGGAAAAAGATGCAAGTTTGAATCTACGTGTTGTTCAATCAGTTTGTTTAATGAATCGTCCTTTTCCCTTGCAGGATTTGGTTCGGCAGGTACTGAGCGCCATACGGGCCATAGCAGGAAACGATGATGTCAAAGATGCGGTCGTTAATGCGGGTGGAGTCCAGCTCATTGTCATCGTCATGAACAGACACATGAGCAACACTTCAGTGAGTTGAGCTTCATACATGCTTGATGACCTTTAATGCCTTTGCTCTTGTATTTACCAGTGATTCAGTATAGAAATGTTATTTTAGACAAACAAGCTGTTGTTGGGGAAAAAATAAATTATATATAATTATATAAATTATATATATATATATATATATTCTGCAAATGTCTTAAGATATTTGTGTCCACATCCTCCTGTAGGTATGTGAGCAGGGCTGTGCTTGTCTCTGTGTCCTTGCTTTGCGCAAACCCAACAACTGCAAAGTCATCATGGAGAATGGAGGCGCTCTGGCTGCTGTGCAGGCTATGAAGGCACATACTAATTCGGTCAATGTGCAGGTAATATAAGGTCATGCATAATTAATCATTCCCCTTGAGGAAACTGAGGCCCTTTGACGGTCTGCCAACTCTACAGGAATGATTTTGTTTTCTCGCTTTATAAACAGAAACAGGCGTGTATGCTCTTGAGAAACCTGGTGGCGCGGATGCAGAACTTCAGCCAGCCAATCCTGGAGATGGGAGCGGAGGCCCTGATATCCCAGGCGCTGCAAACCCATCAAGACTGTGGTGATGTGGGCAGAGCGGCCCTCAGAGACCTGGGCTGCCAAGTGGAACTACGAGAGCTGTGGACTGGCAAACATGGCAGCCTCACCAACTGAAAGTGGAGGATAGTAGTGCTGAAGAATATACACACACCATTACCTTTAGTCTAGCAACAGGCAGGACGAAACATCTTAAATATGCTATTAGTAATTTATGATGTTGGTATGCATTTAGTTGAAGCAGAAGTACACATGATCTAGACATACCCGTATTTGTAAAGAAGTGATGCAGACAGGGCTTGTGATCACTGACCACCACCCATGCAAATGATTAAGCCACCAATCTCACTCAACACCTTTGACAGTTTTGATACATTTTCTGGTCAATTGTCTGGTCTTATTTTGACAAGTTCAAAAGAGGTAATTTTAGCCCTGTTTGACACAAGATGTTTTATTTGCTGTTAATATTTTGTATTCAATTTTTGTGACACAATTATTTGATATTTGTAACACGTTTCTGTTACTGAGATCCTAAATGCCAACATGTGGGTTTTAATTCCTCCTCCTGTCTTGGCAGAGCCAATTTCATGTTTGTTTTATGTTGTGCCTTACTTTGAATGTACTAGAGCTTATCATTCCCTATTGTGCTTTTTTATATTCTGTTTACCATATTACACGTCGTTAAACTGGAACCTCTGATACTTACCCCTCACTACATTATATGGTCGGCATGATGAAGATGGTGATAAATGAGTTTTGGTGCCTCTCCGTAATCTTTGTGTGTGTGTTTGGTGTGTAGCCTACTATATGACACAGTTGTATCTGGTGAGAGTGAGAAGCTGAAAGAAGGAATGTGCACAAAGTGCATCAGAAAAACCCAAAACCTCAAGAGAAACGTCAGTGCTCATCGTCAAGTTTGTCTCGTGCTTACGCCCCTCTCACCGACCTATCCAAGCATGCTCCACCTCACAGACACTCCATTTCCCACAATCCCACTGTGCTCACCCTTGTCAAGCCTGCGATCAGGCTAACCGCTCTGCTGTCGGTCGGTGACAAGAGGGGTAACACCAGATACATGACAGCATGGACGATGCCAGTCACTCAAAGTCACTGTGGGGTTAATGAATCTGAGAAGTATGTGAGAGACAGTGCCTTGAGAGGATCAGGAGGAATCTTTAACAAGACTCAAGTTTACTCTTAACATTTTCGGAATCACAGCGCTATCAACGAGTAACATTAATGTTAGCTAATATATTAGCTAGCTAACGTTAGCTAACCTACTACTTAGCCAAGTGTGCAGAACCTGCTAGGCAGCTTGCTAACGATTAGAAATAACACACCCGAGGAGGGTGACTGGCTCCATCAAAGCAAGAAAAGTCTCCGTGGTGGGTGTCAGAAATTTGTAAGGTAAGAGATCAAGTGTTTGCGTAACCATTGACAACTAGCCAGCTAGCTGGGTACCAAGGGTGGTAGTTATGTGTTGTTACACAAGTTGTGGCTAAACAAGGCTAGTAAGTGTACTAGCTAGTGAGGCAAGAGAGGGAGCATGGTGATTTCATGAAAATGTCAGCGGACAGTTGCCCTGAAATTGATTAGCTTACCCCAGCTTTTCTCTTGTTGTAAACACCATGACCCAAACTCTCTCTCTGGGTTATGCAGTGCCACTGCTCGCGTGCTGTGTGAATAATAAGTAAATGTCACATGCCAATGAAAATATTAGCCTATGTTATGCATTGGCTAGTCAATTTTTAAGAATTGGTACACAAATTTCAAAACTGGGTTTGTCTAGAAAACAATTGGAAAAATATCATCACACAGTAAGCACTTGAAGCAAGTCATGCTTTCACTCAGTTGTAGCTGTGTGGATTTTCCCACTATAGTTTTATGACCATGCAGATAACCCTTAAAGGCAAGGCCATCCTCACTAGTTACTGTTCTTTATTAATCACAATTAATACAAATTCACAGGTCCATCTTTCAACTGCTGCGTGAAAAGCATGGGAATGGGATATTGTGGAATAGATGGCAAGTGCGAAAATCTTCACTGCAACTGCAGCCAAGCTTGAGGGACACCAAACAGGCGTACCGGTCAGGAACAAGAGCTGTAAAACGATATGCATGGGGAAAGAGGTCGGGAGGGGTGAGGGAGAGCTGAGAGTGAGGAGACAGGCTGAGGTGAGAGGGGAGGGGTTGAGGGTTGGGGTGTAAAGTGCTTGTCCCAGGATCTGGCTCGAGGCCCGGTTGTAGAGATGCCAGTATGTTGCCCCTGGCTACCCAGCTTTTCAACAGCCCCTCTGTTTGCTCTCTTGTCTCATGGCTTTCTCGATCCGTCTTGTTTTCCCTGATTCTCCTCACTCTTGCTAAAAGGTACTTTGACCTAGCTTTCAAGAATGGGTGATTGAGGAGTACAATGATTAGCTCATTGAAAAACATGCAGACATCCTTGTTTATAATGGTGTGATTGTGCCTTATAAAGTCACACTCATCTCATATTACTCTTTATTGGTTAGGTAGGAAGAATGTCTGTACAAAGAAGTGGTAAAGAGTGGTGTGATCAGGTGTGTGTGTGAAAGAGAGAGGGTGCTCTTGTTCTTTCAGCTTTACTTGGACAGAAACCTTTCACCCACAAGTCACCAACTTTGTCCTTCTAGGGATATTTTTGCGTGTAACATAGCCCTACTTTGCTCAGTGTCTTTTTATAGCCTTGAAGGGTGCGCCAGTTGGTCAAGGGTGACTGGTTTATCCTCCTTATAGCTATTTGCTAAGGTGTGTATTGTATTATACAGTATCTAATAACCACCCATTGTCAGTCACATGCTAACATGAGACTGCTTTGGTCACCAAGGAGAATGCAATGAAAATGCCAAACTACAACAAGCTTTTCTGCTTATTGGTGAACACAGGGCTGGGCTCTAGCAGTTTTGTACTGAATACCAAGTGATGGGGCATAGTTACTCCTGAATGCAAAGCCTAATGATCTTAATTAGTAGACAGTGCTTACATGACAATTAGCTATCGAGTTGTAGCTCTGATCTAATTCATGTCACTTGATCCTGACCCTGTTCTGCTCTGACAAATAGCTGATCAGGCAGACTGAGATAAGGAATACAGTTTTACAATTTTACAAGATGACATTCGCAATAAGATTTTCAGCCCCTTCCTTAATATTATTATTTTTTTCCAACAAAGATTAAAGTCTACAACTATGCAAGATTCATCTGGTGATTCTCAGAGTAACAGAGTAGAGGTGTGGCCACCTAAACTTGCTTTTAAAACTTGCTTGTTTTATATTTAGGCTGCAGATTTAACTTCAGCTAACTCAATCTAAAAACTGACCTCTCCTACTCTCTGTCTGTTTCCCTCTCTCTCCTCACTGTTTAGTTCACAGCTGCTGGCGTTGGCGCCCCCTGGTGGCTGGAGTACATGAGAGCGGACAGTGACAGCTGTGTGTAGCACTCTGGGATGGGGAGTGGAGTCCAGGAACAACGGGCAGCACTCACACAGGGAGAAGTGCTGCCGCTGGCCTCCTCCAGCCAAGCAGAAGTGAGCTATGTGGTCAAATCTCACTGACATGATCATCCCTCCCTCACTTAATATATCTGATAATCGTACCATGGTTGTCCTGTGTTTTTGTGATGATCACCTAGCCCAGCAATTCACATAGCTCAATTAATAAACTAGTGAGTATATACCAAGGGAAGTTGTGTTCCCTCAGAAAATGACCTAAGACTTTGAGCAATGAGTACTATATTTTTGTCTTTCCTCCAATGGAATGCGATGACTTGTCTCTCACTATCTGGTAATCCCAAAGGTCTGACATCAGGGTCTCTGCTGTAAAGGGGAGTGTCATGATAATGCCCCGTTCCTATGGCTTGTCCTTGCAATGTCTCCATGCAAAGGCTTTTCAGTTTAGCCAGCAAAGTATTTGTGCTTCCCTCTGCAAGTTGCTGTGTGTGTGTGTGTGTGTGTGTGTGTGTGTGTGTGTGTGTGTGTGTGTGTGTGTGTGTGTGTGAGAGAGAGAGAGAGAGAGAGAGAGAGAGAGAGAGAGAGAGAGAGAGAGAGAGAGAGAGAGAGAGAGAGAGAGAGAGAGAGAGAGAGAGAGAGAGAGAGAGAGAGAGAGAGAGAGAGAGAGATGAATCGAGCTGAACTAGCCAGCTGTATGTAAGGAAGTCTGGGTGCATTTGTAAGATGTTCTGCCTGAGCTGGTTAGGCAGATGTCATCCATTATCCTTATGTAAGCCTAGTTTAATGATCTACAGCAACTCAAACACAACTTGGTTCAGCTTAAGGGACCAGTGAGAAATTCCAGTCTACAAGGGCAGTGTTTCATCTTGATTTTTTTTTAAACAGTGGATAGGGTTTTATTATGATTTTGGGTTCACCCTGGTCAGTCCAGTACCTCTGAAGGTTTTCTGCTGGCTCTTATTTAGATCCAGGTAATACATTTATTGCAACATTTACTCTTATCGGTGATGTTAACACTAAGTGGGATTCCTCCGTCTCTGTGCAGGGCCTGAAGCAGACGCAGTCTGTGCTCAACTCACTCCTCTCAGGGGCTTTAGCAGGAGCTGTGGCCAAGACAGCTGTCGCCCCATTGGACAGAACCAAAATCATCTTCCAAGGCAAGTTGGGTGCCCCATATACTTATTGACCTAGAAGAGGAATCTAGTCTTAGATTATAGAGTAATAAGCCTTATATGACCCACAGGGACGACATGGGATCATATCTAGACTTCAAGTTCAGTTTAAACTGCAGACATTCTCAATGTAGCTAATGCAACCTGAATATTGATTGTAATACTGAAAAGGGACTTGGAAATAATTGGATTCGTGAGCAGCACATTGCACAGACTCACTTTTTAGCCCATTGTTGTCATTAAGCTTTTATATATTTATTTTTTTGTTGCAGTGTCCTCAGCAAGATTCTCTGCCAAGGTAAGTTTGGTCTGAAAAGCATCACTCATTTCACAAAAATCATTTCATGATACAATATCATTCACATCCACTGCAGTTACATCAGCCAACTGTTTAAAAATAGTTTTTCATTTTTCTAAGTTAATCCACAGTGAAAAAGATCTTGCGCACACTTAGATCTATGCAGTTTACATCTACTAAGCTAAGCTTTCGGTCTACAAGATCGTCATCAAAGCATACATCACATGAACAGGTGTAAACAGGTCTAGGTATTTCTACATGACAAATTCTGTTCAGCAGAGTCTTGAGGCAGATGGCTTATCATCAATCCAAACTTGGTGTGTGTGTGTGTGCACAACTCATTACAGGAGGCCTACAGGTTGATCTACCATACCTACCTGAAGGATGGCTTCTTCAGCTTGTGGAGGGGGAACTCTGCCACCATGGTGCGAGTCATCCCATATGCTGCCATCCAGTTCTGCGCCCACGAGCAGTACAAGGGGCTGCTGGGAGGCTACTACGGCTTCCAGGGGAAGTGAGTGACATTTTGTTCTCTGAACTTACTGGTGGTAAGAATTACCACTCAGGTCCTTGGGTTCATTCACAAACATTTTGAAGGCAGATGTTCCTTCAAGAGCTGCACACCAGGTGGCTTTTCAGTTTTTCCTTTCCTTGATGATTGTGTTTATTTTGAGGTTTAGTCCAATACAGCTCACTTAAAATCCTGTAGATGTCTCATTAATGAACGGATTCAAAAACTTGTAAGGCTGATCTGTTTGTTTTTGCCTCTGTGTCCCAGAGCCCTGCCTCCATTTCCAAGGTTACTGGCCGGCTCTATGGCTGGTACTACCGCAGCCATGCTGACTTATCCTCTGGACATGGTACGAGCCAGGATGGCTGTCACACCAAAGGAGATGTAAGTTGATTTTCTGTTGTTAATACACAGTCATCAATGCGTATTAGTCCCAAATTAGGACGTAGTCATGACTAAGAAAATACATTTTCAGGAAGACCAGCTCCTGAAATATTTATTGGAGCATTTTGGGTGAATTGAAATGTTTTTTTTCATCTTTTAAACACACAATCTAACCTCAGAGGAAGGATTATTTCCGTTCTTTGAAAATCAAAGTTGCATACCTTCATTATTCTAAATTAAGGGCAAGCAAATTTCTTGAGTTACTCAGTGGTTAGCCTCTGTGGCTGGAGGGGTTCAAGAAATGATCAGGTTGCAGATTTATCTGGACCGATGCTATTGTTGGTGCTGTTACAGGAAATCTTTTTTCTTGTCCCTCCTGTGTTTAGGTACAGTAACATCCTGCATGTGTTTGTGCGGATCTCTCGAGAAGAGGGCATGAAGACGCTCTATCGAGGTTTTACCCCCACCATCCTGGGTGTTGTGCCCTATGCTGGGCTCAGCTTTTTTACCTACGAGACTCTGAAAAAGTTACATGCAGGTACTGCACTAGCACACACACACACACACACAAACACACACACCTACCCTCAGCCTTCATATTGCATGTGTAAATACAGCATACTTGTGACTGAATTACACTTCCATACATTCTTCTTCTCCCATGTAGAGCGAAGCGGGCGCTCTCAGCCGTACTCGTATGAGCGTCTGGCCTTTGGAGCCTGCGCTGGCCTCATTGGCCAGTCGGCGTCTTACCCTCTGGATGTGGTGCGGCGGCGCATGCAGACCGCCGGGGTCACAGGTCACACGTACGGCAGCATCATCGGCACCATGCGGGAGATCATGGCCGAGGAGGGCGTGATCCGCGGACTTTACAAAGGTCTGAGCATGAACTGGGTCAAAGGGCCCATCGCGGTGGGGATCAGCTTCACCACCTTTGACCTCACTCAGATCCTACTGAGGAAGCTGCACCAGATGGGCTACACGGCTCGATAATGGAGACAGAGGGCGGAAAACGGGGAGAGCAGGAAGACGAGGCCGCCGTTCGCCCTCTGAGAAGGCAAGGAGAGAGGTGAAAAGAGCCCGCGGGAGTGTGTACCACTGGGTGGACGCAAACATACACACACTGGCTCAGGATGAGTGGGCAGTGTTGATATATTTTCCAGCTTTACGTGTGTATGCGGGGGTGATCAGTCCCCCGTGAGCGTGAGGTGTGGCGGACGGTACCGATTACCCTGTACACGCTGTCGTCCTGTACATCTAAGTGCAATATGCTCAGTGATTTTATGTGTGTGTATGTGTATACACATAAGTGGTAATGATCCTGCCCCTGTGGACCCCCAGGCCCGGGAGTGTGTTCATTTCGAGTTTGGAGGTTCACACACCCTGAGGTCTCCCCCTTGCCTTGTGCGTCTGCCTAAAACTAAAACTGACACCTTCCAATGCAATGTAGACTGACACTCTCCTTTTTCGTTGACTTCTGAGATGCTTTTGATTTGATTCTTCAGACTAAAATATGCCCCCTTGAGATTTTAGTTTAGCCGTGTTTGAGTTTGTTTTAAGGAATTATACCAAAGGATATATAGGGATGTGTAATTGTAAAGATGGCTTCAGAATAGATTATGTTACTCGTATTAGTATTGTTTTGTTTTTTCCGTTCTCAGAGTAATGACATCAAAGCAAAAATCCACCCCTACACGGAATTCACATTACTTCTGCTATCTTAGAAAGGTCAATTTTTGCTTGAGTTCAACATAATTTAAATCAATATTTGAGCATAATATCTTGACCTCTTTCCCAAAGCTGGAAATCAAAGAACCACGGTTCTTATTTGTAGTGTAATCAAGAGAAACCTATAGCTACTGCAGTGAGAATTATACTCTCTTTGTAGACATGTACAGATCAGCTACATTTCATGCCAGTGCCAACAGTTATGAAGTATAAAGAGTGCCCATATACCTATAAAATCACCTTTGTTACCGGCAGTTTGTCCACAAATGTCGTCTTCCATTTGCTGCCACTATAGCAGCTGCGGCGTCTGTCTTTTGATGACTTCCTTGTCATTCATACCTGTTTTATTATTAGCTTTGCAAGTGACTTGTTCTCGTTCAGACTGACAGTTCAAGATTATAAATATAACTTATTTTGACATCTGGTTAGGGTGGATTTTCTCTTTAAAATACACATATTAAAGAGCTGTAGCAGGTATTAGGTTTTTGCTAATGGACTAACCTGAATGAAAATGTGCACTCATGTAGTGTAGTGACCATGTGGGTACTCGTCATGCTGTTATAGGCATAATTTAACACATACGTCCTCGTACTGTACCTCTGCACATAAAACGCTCATAAAATTCTCACATTGATATCAATGTGCGGTATGGAGCAGTGTCAAAACACGGCGACAAGATCCTCAGTTCGCCTTTGGCAGTATGTCAGACAGTGTCACATGTCCGCAGTGTTGATGCAGGCTACAGGCGTTGGAGCGCGTCCATAGTGTCTATATTTAGACTATATATGCACAGGCGGGATGGTGGATGCCTGCACTTCATCAGCACTCACTCCACAGGTTGAGCAGAGTGAGCAGCTGGGGTGCAGAGCCAAGTGGATTAGGGGGCAGGAAAGGGTTAAAACTACCATCTTTAATCTCTGGCCTTCTATAGAATGAGTCTGCTTTTTAAAACTGGGGTGTGAGAGTCCCAAATAGGGCTGGGCGATAATTCAGTATTATCGTGTATTGTCTTTCAGTGGAATCATATGGTGATGATATGACACTCAATTCTGCTGTCTAAATTAATGATAACGTAATGTACAACAAATGTAACGTAAACGTAATGATAAGTATGAAACATTTTAAGGAATAGCATTTGAAAATTTCAGTTTTGTTTGACATCACACCTAACATTACCATTTGGTTTAATCGGATGAACATTGATTTGATTATTTAACGTGTGATTTTGCTTACGTGAGCCATATTGTGATATATATATATATATCGATATTGAAAAAAATTCCTTACGATTATTGTGATATTGATTTCAACCATATTTCCCATCCCTAATCCCAAATGTAACGTAGAAAAACAAGTATGCCATGTGGTATTTTGTCATTTTTTTAAACACTCTACCCCTATTCAATTTCCCCCCTATCCTGCCTCTGTAAGTCCATCTGCTCTCATCCACCTCGTCTTTTTGTTCAGAGATGTTGTGACTGTACTCCTGCATCGTCCAGTGAACCAGGATAAATGTAGTGTTCTGATAAGCACACCTGATCGTGTTCAGGCCGTTATTCATATCCGCACAGGGAGGAGAACCGTGATGCTCTTGGCTCCACAGCACCCCGGGGAGGCGAGGACTGGGACAGCCTCGTGACACAGTGTGGGATGAACCATTTTCAGTCTCACGGGGAGAGCCATCTGCCTCCCCCTTGTTGCTCTGCAGAGTGTTTCGTCTTGTGATGCTCTCCTCCTCCTACCAGTCCACAGTCTCCTTTGTATGCATGCTTGTATCTTCTTCAGGTAGACGCAAGTTTCATGTTCTAGTATAAGTTTGTCAGCTTTACCTCTTGCCTTTATTAGCAGGAGGGAAGTGTGTATAACTGATATTGGATCAGTGATAACTTGGCCCTAAACCTGGATAGGTGGTTGTGTTGAGCGTTGTCGGAGTGCTGCTCGGTGTTTAATATAACTGGAGCCTGAGTAAAGGTTTCGCTACTGACTTAAGTGCCTAGAGAGGAATAGTAATGCTTTTACTATGACTTGAACTACTTTCACTAACCTTTTTGAAGGTTGCTTCCATTTTGTAGCCTTGCTTCCGTCGTTTGATGTTTCAGATACAGTATACTCGAGGGCAACAAATGGGTGGTTTGAAGTTCGCGGATGGTTAGACTTCTGTGATTGAATGTATTACTTCAGGTCCTGTTTTTGTATCTGAATTTTGTAACCTTTCCTTATAAACTGCCTTTGCAGGTTATCGCTGTCTAGGGAGAGATACACGACTCGACCGATCCATTCCAACCCCCTCTAGGATTACTTTGAGGAAGCTAGGAAGGATGCACAGTTGTAGGCATTTATTAAAGCACAGCGTGTGATGATGCCCTGAAGTCAACAGGAGGGACGTGAAGAGTATCGTCCAGTTCAAAATGGTCTTTTAAAATACCTTGTTGACTTCCCCTCCTCGTAGATCAGATGGATAGGTACAAGATAAGCTCTAACATGAGATCTCTTTGAGTTTAGTGGAGGGAGAGTCTATAATAGCTTAGATTAGGCGAACGACATTGATATTGAACTGGGGCCACAAAGTGCACTAAGGTGTCTTTTCAGGAAGGCACCTCTAATCTAGCTGTTTAGAACAAATCCCCTAAGAACCAGAAAACCCCCAGACAATCATAAAATGCCAAAGCGCAATTGTATGTTTTTTTTTTTTTTTTAAAATTAAAAATTTTTTTTTTTTAGAAGAAGAAAGGTAAAAATTTTCTTTAGAACCTGAAAGTGGCCTAATAAGAAAGAATACTAAATAATACTAAATACTGATTTTATTTGCCCACATAGGCTAAAATGTAGTCAATGCAGATTTAAAAGCAAACGTAATCGTTTTAACCCCATTTCTGGGTAATCCCACATATACCTGCAGACATTAAGTGTTAATGTATTGGCATGTTACAACAGAATAACCCATATTTTGCTGTTGTTTCAATGCATCAATGATATAAAGACTGTTTTGTAAATTCTAGTGATTTGTGCCAACCGAATGTATTCACACTAATACTATGTTCTGTGTACAGTCTTTAGTGATGATGGTGTATCTTTAGGAAAGTATTGAAATCTCAGATTCTCTAATAAAGCTGGATATTGAGATGAGTTTCATCAGTTGTTTGTTATTTCACTTTTCTGCATGTTGCTGAATGAGATCTATGTACCTGCTTGTGTTGCTACTTTTAGTGTTGGGATCCAAATTTATAGACCAGCTAGGGATGGTGTCTCAACACCATCTAACATTAAATCCTTTAGAAATCTAAAGAATGGATCATTACCCTTCGGCAGTTTGCTGACCTTTACTGTTTTGTTTGCATAGGTTATGTATTTGTATGTGTGTGTGTGCAAGTGTATATGTGGATGTGTTTGTATGACATATGTATGTGAATGTATAATGAATGTATGTTGGGTGGTTTTATTATAAGCCCTTAGGGTTTTTTTTATACCACCTGTGCATTTAATATTATTTTATATATTTGTTCATATTTTATTTATTTTCCAAATTGCACAAATAAACCTTTAAAGAGTAAATCACCACTAAATCACATAAGGCTTAAAATTGCTGTTGCAGTGCAAAATACCTTCTTTGACATCACTGATTGGGGCGTGGCCACAAGTGCAACAAGCTTGAAATTGTCAACCCATAGAGAGCAGGGCAACAACAATTTTCTGCTTTATGCGATTTTGTGCTGATTTGCTCTTTAAAAGATGCCTTTGGGCAGGAATCACAACAGGCAGAAGAAGGGAACGTACATCAAACAGCCACAAGAGGGCGCTCCAGCACCAAGAATGAGTCCAGTCCCCCTTCCTCAGCCTGCAGTGTCACAGCCGGCCGGCAGGTGGCGGTGCGGCACGGCGCTGGGAGCAGGCTGGAGCTGAGCTGTGTCCAGTTGGCTCTCTGGCTGATAGCCATGCAGTGAGTTTGAACTTGACCTTGACATCACAGCAACATCCACTGAACATAATGAGGTGCAGCAGCGGTTGAGCGCAGCAGAGTAAACCTAGACCGAGCTAAAGTGCATACCAGGACTATTATACATATAATATAGGCTAATATTTATCAGGAATTACAGCCGTCTGGGCTTTTTGTCAACAGCTAAACGCCCTGAGCCTCTCCATCACTGCCATTAGATTTACATGCATCAAGACTTTCTCGTTTCAGATGAAATCTCGGTCAATAAATCCCTCCATCTTTGCTATAGGGATGCAACTGAGTGTCATTGTTCACTGAGCGGCTGTTTAAAACTAGGTGAAATATCCCTTTCTCATAGGGAAACGGTGTGGGCTTGCGCTTGAACTTGATGGAGAGGAGCGGGCCACATTGTGCTCCGACCAAACTCTTTGTCCACCGGTGTCTTGGAAACTGGAAGAAGAGGGAAAGGGCAGATGAAGAGAGGAGGCAGGGAAGATAGAGAACTAATTAGAGACTGACCGAGGGACGGATGGAGCAAGACAAAGCGTCAGAAAATGTGGTTGCTATAGATACTTGGCACCGTGCCAGGTGGAGGGAGAGCCCATTTGCATTTATTCAGATAGCTGCTCTCTCTCTCTCTCTCTCTCTCTCTCTCTCTCTCACACACACACACACACACACACACACACACACACACACACACACACACACACAGCTTGATGCTGCCATAAACTATAACGCACAGTATCAACTCTTCACAGAGCCAGTTGGTTTAAGAGCTGATACTTCATATAAGCTCTGCAGCGTCAGATGAAACGAAGAGGCGAGAACAATTATCCGTGATTTAGTTTATTTTAATTTAATTCTTAATAATTCCCTTTCCTTTCTACCACGCAGAACAAGTTTGTATTTGATGTGACGAGGTTTTAAAAAGATAATATTGCTGTATTAATAGCCTATTTATGCTTGATGAAAAATCCATATGCTATTCAGGTGAATATTATCAATATAAGGCTACTTACACCTGATAGTGCCAGAGAGCTAAATGAAGCTACATTGTTTTATGAAATGAAAAGGCTTTGGGGCGTCTTGGTGATCATTCATTTGGTTTTGTTAGAGCCAAAGGACGGGTTTGGAAAAGATAGAAAGAGTTGAAAGCTGTTAAAACGGACAGTGATTTTCTGGTGTATAAACATCACCACATCCTTACTTTCTAAAATTACATCTATATTGACCTCCTAGCTTTTCTTTTCTCATCGAAAATGCAAAGAAACACATCTTTAGGCTAAAAGTCTATTGGCCTACTTTATGGTCAGTTTGATGTAGCGAGACCTAAATTTGTTCTTCAGTCCTGGCATCGACAAGAAAATGCAACATTTGGTGTAGATGAAACTTTCATGTCAAAAACGTGAAAAGAGTAAAGCAAACTAAAATGAAAAGAGTTTAGCCTTTTAGAGCCGTTTTGCCTTAACACCCAGTATAGGTTATATAAACCAAAAAGCCTAAGGTTAATAAAAGACGACTGTAATTACATTATTTTTGACATTAATTACCCTCCTTTGAAGAGCCGGTCTGTGTGTAACTATACGCTTTAGCACGCAGGCTGTTTGGCTGGCGTCAGGCCTACAGGCTGTTACAGTAAGACAACCATTCTGCTGGTTTTATTATATTTTCGATTTTTGTATTTTGTTTCCTTCAGTTATAAAATCATTATTATTCTTTGGGCAAATATAAAAAAAACCCATCTCAATCAAATTGGCCATAACGTCACCAGGGCCTGAAGCCTGAAACACATTTTAACATTTTAAAGATGATGGTTCCTAGAAGTCTATTTATTCTTGCTGGCCGCTAAATAAATGCGTAGAAATATATTTTTTTGTGATAAATAAATTACACACAATAAAATGATTCATTTGTCTGTCTTTCATGGTTTTCTGTTATGGCAGCTGAATCATTTTAATGGAAATAATTGATGTGGAAATGTTCAGAAGGATTAATAAACCATGGATGCAGGTCATGTTTTAGAAACGCCAGCACACACAGCATCAGGTCAAAGTTTAGATTTTGCTGAAAACTTTATAGTAAAATGTGATGAGAGTGACAGGAGAATAAACTCACTGAGGAATAAGGTCAAAGTCAATGTCCTCTTTATTGTCCATATAAAAAACAAGTTGTACATCCCAGCTTCTGTTTTGTTCTAAACTCAAATAATACACACACACACACACACACACACACACACACACACACATTCAGTGTAAAAAGACTTCAGACTAAGATCAGTTGACTCAACTTTGACAATTTAGAGTCTGACTGCTAATTAGCAAATGAAAACTCTTACATTGATTCTGAAAGTAAACAACAGGATTAGTAATACAGTAATAATACATACTGTACATAATAATACAGCAGTAGAACTTGGATGGGTACACAGAGGATGTATATTGCAATCAGTGTCAAAATATCACTTTACATCAATGAACAACAACAATAATTTTGACATTTAGATCAAGAAAATATAACATTCCTTTCATTTATTATATATTTTAATGCATTCATTTTTAACCCATTATTACACCCCTCAAAATATGTGTGTTTACTGACAGTAAAAACACTGGTTAAGGCAATGATGGTGAAAAAATAAATGAATAAACAAAATAAAAACACAGATTTAAATCCGTATATGATTCTCTCTCTCTCTCTCTCTGTTTCTTTCTCTTGGTCTTGGTCCAGATTTAGATTTCCTCTACAGTCCATGTGTCACTTCCACCTGAACATGTGTTTGTGTGTCAGTTCACATGTACAGTAGTTTCTGTTAATAGCATGTTGATGTCAAGAGGCTTCAACTGTCCAGTGGAGACCAACAGAAACGCTGCAGTCACACGGTGCTGCTGGGCTGCTCCAGTACAGTCCAGTCCAGTCCAGTCTAGTCCAGTCCAGTCTAGTCCAGTCCAGGCAGAAATCATTTTCATAATAGTTGTGCTGCCAATCAGAGGTTTCCACGCCATCGTTCTGCAAAGAGAAAACGGAGATGAGTGAGAAGGTCGGGACACAGACGCAGAATATACAGATACTGCATTATTTTTATAGTCAGAATCATCAAGGCTAGTGAGATTGGCTTCAAATATACCTGAGCTTTCATCATGCACAAGTGTGTGTGTGTGTGTGTGTGTGTGTGTGTGAGAGAGAGAGAGAGAGTCACATCATAGGACTGACACAGCAGTTTTGTGCTGAAATAGCAGAGAGAAGGGGGGGGGTTGAGATAGAGAAGGGGCTTCCTCCTCATGACTACCAATGTCTGTCTGTGTTTGAGTCTACACTCCTCCACCTCTGACCCCTAAGTCTGGAGTGGGAACCCCAAAATTATACCAGAGGGAACACACACACACACGCGCACACACACACACACAATCCCAGACACACTTCTGCTGTCTGGTTTTGCACCGTCATGGCTGATCAAGATAAGGATCCGACTAGGAGAGATAAGGAAGGTAATCCTAATTTGTCTGGCCTTTAATCATAAATGGCTGCTGATTCAAAAGATTCAAAATGCAATTCTTTACTTCCATGTCAATAAAGTTGATAGGAAATTGTGTCAGAATAACACAGAGGCAGAAAAATACAGTGTTACTGTTATTGACCTTAGGAATGTGTTTTGGCAATACTGTACTGTATGGTCATGACAATAAAGCCTCATTGAATTGAATTGAATTGAAAAATATAGTCAGATGTCAAATGCAAGTTTGGCGACAAGGGGACAGGACTGTCAGACTTGTATTAGTTATGTTTTGTTCATTTTTCATTGTAATCATTCAATGAAACCATTTTTTTTAACCAAAATTAAAATTTCTCATTTCTTTTAAACCTAATACTCCAACAATACAGACTGATGGACAGTGAAAGTCAAGGTGTGTGTGTGTGTGTGTGTGTGTGTGTTGATGGAGGGGATCAGAGCTAGACTACAGTCCCTGGATAGACGCAGCGTTTCAGACATTGGGCAATTATGAGGGGCCTTCCTGAGCCTCTAGGGCTCTCTGGGGCTCTGCTGCTGCCCACGCTGGCTACAGCGTTGGCTAATGTATTCAGAGGGGGCCTACGATCCTGTCTCCACTCCACACACACACACACACACACACACACACACACACACACACACACACACACACACACGCACTTTTAGCAGAGTCCAGAGCAACTTGCAATGAGTGCAACCGTAAAATAAGTTTCAAATCCTATATCACCAATATTACAAGCAACCAGGAGTAAGGAGTGTAAAGGAGTGTAAAGGTCAGAATCATATGTTCTGACAATATTACTGTTAACCTAGAATGATGTAACAGCTAAATACTAGGGGAAAAAAAGAAGAAAAAAAGAGCTAATGACACACGACATGAGCAGGTTGGTAGAGATGGATCACTTCACTTCCACCCAAGACTTTCGTAGCGTTCCCTCTCTCTTTTCTGTCTTTCCGGCCTCTATCCACTGTACACTGACATATAATCTTTAAAAAATATAAATAATGGATTTTAAATATCTGTGTAAAATGCAGAGGCCACATCTTTGCGGATCAAGTCTCTTCCACCCAAAACGTACGGCTACGCTGTCCTTTTATTTATACAAACTATCGCACTGTAACTTTTTCAACGCATGGAACACAATGCACACAAAACTGTTCCTCTCCTGCGCTGGACGAGGCCGGCCTCAGATGATATTCTCATGGTAACGAGGAAAATCTTTTTCCTACGGATCAAGAAGGCAAGACGGAGAGAGAGAGCGCGTGAGAGAGAGAGAGAGAGAGAGAGAGAGAGAGAGACAGGGGGAAAAGTAAGAGAGGCGCAAATACACAGAAAAGACTTTGACTGCATTCAGACCCGTTAGGGGGGTCTAGCCTGCTCTCTCCTCTCACTCCACTTCCCTTCCTCTAATACCCCCCCCCCCACCCGTCTCTGTACCCCCCCTCCTCCCAACACACACACACACACCCTGACATTGTGTCCGTCCAACAAAGACGTCCCCGCAGCCCCCTCATTATAAATACATGTCATTGGATCACAGCTCGTCTGAATCCCTGAGTCTGCTGTGCTCTAAGTGGCCGTGACTGAGCCCTGAATGGGTGGCCGAGCGACAGCTATACCAATAGAGCGAGCAGTGTGTGTGTGTGTGTGTGTGTGTGTGTGTGTGTGTGTGTGCGTGCGTAGAGAGACGACCACAGCCCCCGGCCTATGGGAATGAAAGCTTCACAGCAGGACAAGGTCAGAGGTCGGGCTGTCTGTTAGCTACAAACACACACACGTGTATATGCACACACACACACAAACACACACACTTTACTGGATAATTGCTGTACTGAAGTGATGCAACAAAACAATAAAATGAAAATATGATTCAAACAGAGTTGTTGAATTCAGGCATGTTAACAGTTAACAGCTGCATGTGCGAGGTGGTGCTGCTTTAAATCTGGGGCACTAAGTTTTCTGCTGCCTCAACAACAAAGACCTATGAATCTAGTCCTGACTCACTTAGAAGGAGGTGTGTGTGTGTGTGTGTGTGTGTATGTGCATGTGTGTGTGCATGTGTTAAAAGAGCTCATCCTATCTCATTTTGCAGGGGAAATGCGAAAGTGTCTCTATCCCCCTGGAACCTCAAACCAGGCCACAGTATTGTACTCTCATTCCTCCTTCTCTGTCAGCCTCTCTCTCGCTCTCCCTCCATCTATTTCTCTCTCTCTCTCTCTCCCTCTCTCTCGCTCTCTCTCTCTCTCTCTCTCAATATCAAGGGTGCTATTTCTGAGTCAAGGCTTCCCATTTCTCCCTGGGTATAACAAAGTTTTCTTCACTCTACTCTACTTTCACTCAAAGTTTTTAACCCCAGAGATGTGACCCGGACTAGACTACAAATCTATATGCTGCTCTGTGAGAACGTAATAATTCATAAATAATGAATTATCAGCAGAGTACACTAAATATCCACACTGAGCTCTAAATTTCCACCGAACAGTTATTTCTCACTTCGTCTTGTCTTGCTAAAATAACTGTATAATGCCCATGAAAAAGTGTTTTTTTCCCCCCATTCTATCACACAAGCAAATGACGAGCGCTAAACTGGTGAGCAATCTGAATAAAAGGGTGAACTTGACCTTTATCTTGAGACAGAAAGAGGAGAATAATGGCTGGAGGCACAAGATGGAAGTGATCCATATAGATTGCATGGCTATATGTACATCAATGTGTTGTGTGCTAGTACTGTGTGTGTCTGGATGACTAGTGTGCTTATTCTACGCATGAAGTGTGTGTGTGTGTGTGTGTGTGCATAAGTGTGTATGACGTCTCACAAGCTGTGTGTGTGTTCTTCAGACTGTCTGATGCATACTGGGCTCATTAATGCAGCATTGCAACAATGAGCAGAGGCAGAGATGGCGGCCGGCCATGCTAATCATCTCTGCTAGCCCCGCCACCTTTGACTATACGCGTCTCCTCCCCCTCACCACACCAGGACCCCATATAGCTGTCCGCAGACAGCGCCTGATGGGAAATCGAGGTGCCATGGCATGGTTTTTCGAGGGGTGTTGGTCGGGGGACTCCCTTCTTCTCCTCCGCCGCTCTGTGTTTCTGTGTTCTCAGTCAAATCTTGTCAAGTTTATTTACAAATATTGTATTCTTGATTATCTATCGCATCAAAATGGTATTGTACTTATAGGGGAATCACTTTTGGTATAATTTAGACCCATTCCTCACATGGTACTATGGGGTATCATCTCAGAACCCCTCATTTTAAAATACTGATTCATGTCAAAACCATCAAATATTATTTAGATAATATGGCTGAAGCTCAACTGTAAATTACAGCACAGTTTAGGAAATCAATGGCTAATTGACTGACAAGGTAGATGCTTGGGCCACTTCTCTAGTATATGCTGTGAACTCACGTCGGTCTATTAAACAATGAAAGACCCACTGAGTAATCACAGCAAATACAATAAAAATCAGTGGCCCTCATGTAACCAATGATATTTTCAAAATAGTGGCGAAAATCAATTTATAGGCTAAAGTGATTCTTCAAATACAGATGATTCTATAAGGCCATTTGAAGATCTATGTTTTTTAGAGTCTAGGCTTTACACAGATTAATAATCTTTCATTTGGAGCATTGTCAGAAAATGTAATACAAAGGAATTAAAGTACAGGAACACCAGGCAAATACATCGAAAAAACAAAATCTGTTGCAAAGCACAAAAAGTCCTTCATAGCATATGGTCCTGTACTGAATGTCCAATTCTGTAAGAGATCTGAGACAGAGAGAAAGAAAGAGACTGAAAGAGAAACACAATGAGAGAAATGGCGAAATGGAGAATAATGGAAAGTATGTGAGGGAAAAGGAGAGAATGAGGGACAAAGAGAGTGCGAGAGAGATGTGAGTCTCAAAAAAGTGTCAATGCTAGGCTTCCTTTAGGCATGAGTGAGAAACTATGAGGCCTGGTGGCGTGTGAATGGTTTGGGAACACACATACAAACACGCGCGCGTAGGCACAAACACACACACTCTCACGCGCACACACACAAAGACACACACACACACACACCCTCCCCACCGAGCCAGAGCCTGTGCCAGTGAGACAGGTCTATGGGTCTATTGAGGGGACGGGGAGGGAGCTGTCCCTTTCTGCAGAGCTAATGAAGCCTACACCCACAAGCATAAAGGAGTGGAGAGAGTTAGAGCTGCACTCCTTCACCCATTCACTCACTTCCTTCCTTTACACAGCTCCTGATGAGGTAATGCTTTCTCTCTTAAAGGGACACCATGAGTGATCGTGCACCTTTACGCATACGCCGCTTTGCAACCGACGGACACGTCTAAAATAAATCCATCGCACGTATTATCTATCTAAACTGGATACAATCCTACGAGAGGACGCAAACACAGCTGGCTCCGACGGTGTGAAAATGTTGAAATTGGAATTACACATAATGTTGTTTAATACGGTGAAGATGACAGAGATTTCAAAGTTTTGACGGAAACCGTTAATGAGATTTTTTTCAAAAATCACAGCGGCTTTAAGGCTGTAAATCTAGCTTCTGAGCATATGCTGTAAATCCAGCTTTACCAGTACAACTCAACTACAACAACGATTTTCTCCATCGTGGAAATGTAGAGTCGTGGTACAAAGCTGCCATCAATCTGGAGAGAAACAAAGACAGGCACCACACTGGAGAGCCCGAGACCAATGTGTCATTCAGAGAAGAAATGTCACAGAAAGCAGAGATGTGGGGAGAAAAGGCTTCCAGGCAACACAATCACACTTTCAGCAGGGGAGGTCTGACTTTAGGCGGCCTGTCTATCCGCCTGTCTGCGACTCTGCTGTGACTGCAGATGATGAAGGAGCTCTTGTCCAAGTCTACACCCAGTCTAGTCCTCTCTGAACAACCGGTCTCAACTCCCAGAGCAAACAATAGACAGCGCTGCTTATCAAACGGCCTGGCAACTTCATTAGCATCCCGCAAGACCCAGACAGCCCAAGTGGCCCGACACACACACACACACACAGACAGGCCAGCCAACCCCCTCGCTGGCCTTGACCCATGAACTCTAGGGTCCTCTTTCACCTGCTGCAGCAGCATTCATGCGGCTAGGCTGTCTAGCCAGCGGCCGACTGTTCTGCATATGTTCTCCTAATATTCCCACGCTCCGAGCCCAGACCTCCAGCGCAGGAGACGATCGCACTCTCCACACAGCAGTATTCATATATAAGACATTATGGAGATCTGCATTGTGTCTATATGTCTGGCTGTCTGACTTTTTCTGCCCTTGTGACGACGGCCAACCCCCTCCCCAACTTTAGTCCCTTTCAGTAGACTGTCTTTCCTCTATTCCCCATCAAAACCATTTGCATGATATACTTAACGATCTGTGAATATTGTGTGATTTGTCTTACCCTATCAATCTAAATTTGTGAATAAAGTATATATGGCAACATCGTAACAATTGCCCTATTTCTTACTAGGAGACATGCACACATACAAAGAAAATGTAACATAGTCTTCGTTTTTGAGGACTAAGCCGTTCGGCTCTTATAAAAATGAATAAAACTGGTGGTTTATTGTCCTATTTTCTGAATAGCACAAACATGCGCCTCCATGTTACAGTCAGAAAGCCATGCCCGCTTCAATATGGAATAACGCTCTCTCCTGTCACCAGCACCCGTCCCTCCCCTCTCCCTCTCCTCTGCTTTCCTCTCTTCCACCGCTCGCTGGCTGTCGAAGCTTGTGGTGTTGTTGATTCTCTTCTCCCCGGCACATCAAGGGTAAACTCACGACTCCCCTCATCTTTCCTTCCTCTTCCTGCTTCTTTACCTATTCTCATTGGCTGACGGCGGCTTCATATCTCCCCATTGGACGGTGTAATGCAGAGAAACAGTGATGTGCTCAACATGAGGCTTCGGAATAGTAGGAGCGCTGAACTGTTGTTGTGAGAAATGGGGCAGAGCGTGTTCTTGTTCTCTGATAGATACGGTGACTGTCCCTCTTCGAATATGGAACGGTGATTTTTCAGTTCGTTCAGTTGACGCGAGACCTGGAGAGGCGTGCGAAAAGCCTGGGACTGAATTTGCCCCGTCGCACAGCATATGGGCACCCTCATCGCACTAACTATGCAAATGGCCAAGACGCACACACATGTTCACAAATGCGAACACAGACAAACCGCACCCCCCCACCCCACCCCACCCCACCCCACCCCACCCCAGACCCTCATTAATGGTTTCTGTTCAAACCAGACGCCCCCCTACCCCAAATAATAACCCCTCCACTAACACCCCCATCCCATCTTTCCCTCCCTACAACGACCCCCACCCCACAGTCTAGACCCCACAACCCTCTCTCTCAAACCAGACACCCCAAAATCCCATCCACCCTCCCCCCCCCCCCTCCCCCCCCCTCCTCCCCGCTCCCCTCTCCTCACTCCCACGACCGGCAGACAGACCCTATGATTCGCGTGACCGCCATTTTGCTGCCCACAGTAGACCTAACTGTACAGCACCGCAGCTGCCTTGATGGGCGAATGCAAATACGCACGCTGCATTGTTACTCAGCTGCTCAGACGATTCACATCGCATGAATTAGCGCCCCGAAACGAGACCTGCTCCATCAAATCCGACCACGAAACGATGCACTGCCGAAATTTGGAAACAGAATGCGAGATATGCATTTCTACAGCCCCTTAATCCTCCGACTACAAAACAGCCCCTCACACTATTATGCCAAGTTATGAGATCAGACATAGTGAACCTTTTTCAGGCTATGCAAGTTGTTATTCAAAGGATCAAATAGTGGAGAAGTAATTCAGTTTCCATTTTCCCCTAACTGGTGTGCGCTTAGAAAATAGTGTTGATATGATACTTCAAAGCTACAACCCTGTGTGTTCTTCTAACAGCAATTTTTATGATACTGCCTATTTATATGTTTCATGTGTTCATTGGTAGCAAAATCAGTCACCCCACAATTTGTTCAGTGCCATGGTAACCAGACAACCCATGTGCATGAAAATGAGACTATTATGGTCTGTCTGTCTGGAGTTCGTTGGGCCTATGAATCCCTGCTTAATTAGAGTCTGCGTGCGTGTCTGCGCTCCTCTGTTTGCTTAATGTTTTCATTGGTGCATTATGTATGTCCGTGCCTATGTAAAAAAGTATGTGTGTGTGCATGCATGACAGAGGGGCGTTTGATTAAAAAGCCTCGGCTTAATCTTTTGTACAGTGTCAAATTTGCATGCGAGGGAATAAACCCCACACGCGAACACACATGCCATATGGCACAGTAGGACCAGACTCTTGATCTCACACACACTACACACCTATCAGACACATTTCAGGGGGCGAATACCCACACCTCTCGAGAAAAACAAACGGCACCGAACACGCATAAAACCATTAACACACTCATGTTTGCTCACCTCTATGCCACGTTTATAGGAGCAATTAGCTGTATCAGCACATGCCAACAACATGAAGTGGTTATGCAAATGCAATTAGCCTAGATTTGCATTCGACAACAGCTAGCGGACGCACAGATGGCAGACAGAGATGCGCCCGCCATCTTTGGCAGAGGGGAAGACTGGCGGCCATTTTGTCTGAAGCTGTGCCCATCTGGATGTAAACAACCACACTGCATTACTGTGACGACGGCAGCAGTTTGGCACTGGAGCTCTAGTGCAGGCTGCTGCTACTAGCTGGCAAGCACTTTCAAAACCAAGCATATATGCCATTCACACACACAAACACACACACACACACGCAAGGATATCTGCTGTGGGTAATGTATAGAGAGGGTGCCCACTCCACATGATGCACAGTGTTCAGATTTGAGTGTAATGTTCTAATTAAATAGGTATTACAATAATGCTTTAATTCAGTAAACGTGTTAAGTTCTAGACATTTCTGAAGGTTTAAGATGCATCTGGTTACAGCTGTACTGAACACCCCAAAATCAGACCTTCCCTTCTGTGCCAAACAGGGTGCCGAGGTGCACATCATACTTGATGCTACATTAGATAATGAGACCGTAATCAGTGTTGGTCATACAGTGAACAAGGCGGAGTGCAAAAAGAGAGATACTTGCCATGTTACCATCCCCATTACAGGCAGGGTTCTGCTCCAATGTTATTTCAGCGGATCTGCTTCTGCCCTCTCTGTTGTTCAGTCAGGTTTAAACAGTTTGGAGTTGAATAACAGAAATCATGGGAAAAAAATGTTCATACTGCATGTGCCAGTGTTTCTGGTGTGAACAGACACATGTCTGTGGCACACCATGATAAGAGCAAACCAGTGCGGTAGAGAAAATAAAGATCATACTGTCTCTTTGTCAAATGTAAAAACTGCTTGGGGAATAAACAACGGACGAGTTTGAGGATGGAGAATGAGTCAAAAGCAGAACTCCCAAACTGGTTTTTAAACAGCCAGAGGCAGAAGGTGGGGGGTATGTCAATCTTATGAAGGAAAAAAAAAAATCAAGAGAAAGGGATATCCCTCTTGGCGGTGTTTCAACATTCTGGGCATTGGGTATTGTTTGGGGAGAGATCCCCTTCAGCAGAACCACACACAGCCAGTGGAGGTAGGGACCGGGGTCCAGTCTGAGGAGCCGGGGCTGCAGCTGAGAGGGGCAAGCAGGGCCTGTCCTTTGGAGGTCTGCAGACCCCTAGGCCACAGACTAACATGGGAAACCCCACTCAGAGCTGCTAAGGCTCTGTTTTTCATATTGATTTCTCCTGCATGCTGGTAGCTCCAGAGGTGCTTCTAGCCATCAGGGACCTTCTTCATCCTTCCCAGCCCACTCACTCGTTCCCAGCTCTGGCTTCACTGGCTCTGCAGGACCCCCGGATGGAGGTACGGGCCACAGGAGGAGAGGAGGAAGACAAGAGCCCATGGCAATGATGATGAGCTGCACCAGGTCTCTGAGTTCAGTCATCTACCAGCCTTTATCCATCCTTCCAACCACCCACCCTTGTTTCCATCTGAAAAAGGGAAAATAGAGTGTTTTTCAAAATCTCACCTTTGGCATTCAACATCCCTCTGCTCAATGCAAATGCAAATGTAAACACTAACACTTTGATTAAAAATATGTGGGAAGAAAACGCCAACTTGCTCTTTTGTAACCTGCCCCAAGGCACTCACTGCTATTCAGAAACAAATAAAAATGCTCAGCATACTGTATGAAACACAGACACCTCCATCTCTGCTCACATTTCAAATTATGTACTGGTTGCTAAATGATAAAAACCATTCAGGGCAACACCATTACATATAACCTACACAATTAGCAAATCTTATGGACATGCTATGGCTTTCGTTAAGTTCTTGACCACGCTTTGCTACTGTATGAAGCAACATTTAAATAAAATCAGCATCATAACTGTTCCGATACTACACAAATAATTTGCGTACATGATATGAGACTCTTCCTGCTTCAGTCCTTCGCCATAGTATACTGTGTTGAAATATTCTGAAGGTATTCTGAGTCCTGTTATCATGTTAATAGAAGATAGTCCTTTATGTGTCCCTTTGTTCTTTTCTAAACTATGAAGGAAAGGGATCGCAGGGGCCTCCTTCAGTAGCCATACACCCACTGGCCCCCATTTCTGTCAAAACCAGGGGCCAGGACAAGATTCAGCTCAGCGCTGTCTGGTTGAGGATTGGTAAGATACAGCTACAGAAGGGAAATGACAGGTTTAAAATGTTTGAGGTGAGTTCTGTTGTGGCTGAGAGTTTCCCCTGTTTGTGGATTTGAGTTTGTGGTTATGTGCGTGTTTTCACCATATAATAGGGGCGCAAGCGGGTGGGGTGTGTGAGCACCGGCAGCAGCCCCATAGCTTGGCCTATGCAGAGGAGTGACGTGGGGTGAGATGGGGTGAGCTGGAGGAAGATTCAGACACAATGCCCCCATTGAGAGGGTTCAGACATGGGTGTTAACTCCCCATTCCTCCACACACAATAGGGCCCCCCACTAGAGCCGGCGTAGGGGACAATGTTGGTTCAGGGCAGCCCTCCACCCAGCAAGAAAGAAAAGAGCTGCATTATAAAGATGGGGGGACGAGGGAAGGATGGAGGGGAGGCCAGGAGGAGAGAGGGAGATAGAGGGATATGTTTGTGTATGAGGAGGGAAGGAGGGAGGGGTGCAGAGACCAAGGGGAGAGCAGCCCAGTGACCCTTGGCTTTGGACTTGGAGGAGGAAAACAGAAAGATGTAGACAGACAGACACACAGGACTCCTAAGGCCTTACTGAGTGTGAGGAGAAAATATTTGGAGGGTTCAAAAGGCCGTTTAATACTGATAATGTGTGCCTGTATCATTATTCTCACTTCTAATTAGACATTCATTATCAGTAGCCATAGATATGGCTAATGGCACATCCAGATTTACCCTAACCAATTAAAATACCTGTCATACATTGTGCCGTTGGTTATAATAATCGTGTCGAGATGGAGGGGGTGAAATTTCATCATTTGCCCACTGATAAAGAGAGACATGGCATAGTAGCAACAATTTATAAATGTAACATTATCTTACTTGTAATGAGGAATAACTTTTTCTCTCGAAGATGAAGTACTTTTGGATAGTTCACCCACCCTGAAGTGAAATACCGAAATGCATCGGTGCTTTTTATGCCTTAAGGGTTTCACCGGAATACAGAGGCGGGTTGTAAATATGATATATGTATATATAATATCAGGTTGGGGAGTTTATCTGCAGACTTAAGTTGTGTCAGTGATGTTGGTGGCACAGAGGAAGGGTCAAATCCTCCAAGGACTTTAGTATTTTTTAAATATCTTTCCTGTTTGCTTGTTCATGATTGCTTGTTGTATAGTCTGTGGTTATAATGGAAAACAGTTTTGGGAGTCAATATGGCAAACATTATAAAGGAAACAGTCAGTTTGGCTGTTAGAGGTCTGGCCCTGAGATGGGATCGGTGGTGACGGGGGGAACGGGGGTAGCTAGCTGGTAAATGTTTATGGAGACCCTGTGTCTCACTGGGAGCCTAATAGAATCCTGTGGCTGGAGTGAAAGCACATTGTCCCGGTGTAAGGGATTACACTGGTAAACTGGTAAAACAGGGGAACGAGCCCAAACACTCCGTACCTCCTATGGAGAGGCAACGAACCATCGAACAATGAGAGGGGAGAGTGTACTGCAAGCTGACTCGCTTCATCAACGGAAAACCCAGAGACAGAAGGAAAGTAGTGGAGAAGCCACAAGAGCAGGGAGATAGGGAAATAGAATAAATATATATATATATATATATATATATATATATATATATATACATGCATGTGCACAGGCACAAAAACACCAGGAAATAGAGTGAAAGATAGAAAGAGAGAAGAGGTTGAGAGGAGAGGGAGAGGGGGCTGCATGCTAGACAATTTCAGTAGTAGTAGGTAATATGGGCAAATGATGTCTGTCTTGCTTGTCTGTCTGCATCCTGAGTGACAGTTTACAATCTCTGAGGCAGCAGGCAGGCCCAGCAGGTTGGCTCTTTGGCTCCATACAATCCCCCATTTCCCAACATATTTTTTTCCCCTCTCCTCTCTTCTCTCCACCTCCAGCTCTCATCTGTTTCCAGCCATCTCTAATCTCCCTCATTTCTCCTCTAACCCTCTCCTCTCCATTTTGTCTACCCTTTACTATCTTTTCCCCCCTCACTGTTCACGGTTGATCACCAATCATTTAACCATCGTCCTGACTATCATGAATGTAGGCCATAAGAAGATTGTTTGTCTCTGTCCACATTTCTTCATGTAAACCTGGCAGGAAAGAGGCATTATAAATGCATATGGGCAGACAAGACATTTTTGTGTAGCAATTAGCATATTCTGGAAAACAGACTTTGCTTCTAATTTCATTTTTATTTACATATATACCAAAAAGTTTAGCAGTTTTTAAGGGGAAAGGAAATTCTGTTACAAGTATTGGATTTCCCAGTTGGTTGTGTCTGAGCAATCACCAACATTTAGTCGCAGAGTGATGATTTCTGACAGGCCCTCTCTCCTTTAACTTCACTTGACAGCGAGTTTGTTTCCACTCTTTTTTACTTCCTTACTTATAACCATAAGTAATGAATGAAACCTTGGCTCTCTCTGCAACAGCCCTCAAAAAGAGTTAGCTGGGTTTCCCAAAAGCATCTTAGCACTAGGATCACCTTTCCTCCATTGTAAGCCAGTGGAACAAGCAGACGAATTTAGAGCTAAGATGCCTTTGAAACCAGCATTTCTCTCCTATTTCTCTCCCTGCTCTACCAGCTGTAGAGCCTGAATCCACAGAAGGGAGGATTAGCGTAGTCACCGTACATTTTTCGAGGCAGTGAAAATCCCCAACTTGTGATGAGCACGATGACCCCAGTATATTTCCCACACTTGTCACGGAAAACACGCAGTAAAGCATTATTCTCCTCTCATCTACTGTTCAAATAGAAGCCACACTGAGCATAATGCATCATCTGCATTCTGTAACCTGCCATGCTGAAAGACGCCTCTCTCCTACTCACTCTCTTCATCTCTGTTCCTTCAAAGGCGGCCGAGGGTGTATTCAAACAGCAGGATATACACTCAGCTAACAAACCTCATTAAGGGCCCATACATACTTTCTCAATGCTAACACTAGCTGTCACACATCCCCTCTCAATGCGCACACTGGTGGCCACACTGGCCGCCACAAAGCATCTTTACAGAGCTAATTAGAAGGGTCCCCCTCTCTATTCGAAACTCATCTGAATAGGAGGGAAGATGAGAACGAGGAGGGGAGAAAGAGATAGAGAGGGAAGGAGAAGGGAGGGAATAGGAAGAAAGAAGGGATGGCAAAAAATGAGTCAAAAAGAGAGAGGGAGAAACGAATGGGGAGGGAGAAGGATTGGGAGTGGGCGAGGGAGAGGATAGGACGCTTGCTAATGTACTCAAAGAGCGAGCAGGCAAGCCTTTCATATTGTGGAATTAAAGCGAGGAGCTAAAGCAGGCAGGGGGAACTGAATTAGTGTGACACAGCTCGGTGCAGCTCGGACGCAGCTACGGAGGAGGAGCGGGGAGGGAATTGAGTGCAGCACATCCTTCGACTGGTGTACCGGTATCCAGAAAGGAGAAGGAGGGAAAGAATGGGTGTGACATCAGCTTGGGTGAGGCGGTGAAAGAGCGGGTGCTGACACAAACAACATTTCTGAAAGCCTCATGAGAAGCTCTGCTCCAAAACATGAATAAGCGATAAAATAAATCGAGACTGCCCATGGAGCAAAATACACATGAAATCTAAATGAATTGTGGATTCCAGTTGAACACCGGACTTTTAGTGAATAAACTCAATAAAGGCGCGGCGCTCGTCTTTCTTTCTTTTTGTTTATACTGTGGTTATTGTTGCAGAGCTCAGCGAAGCAATCAGATTCTCTTATGAATCAGATCGTGATTTGTGTTCTTTCTCTAAAACGTCGCCTTTCTCTTTCAGCTCCCTGCACCCTATATTTGGAGAGGGAGTGAAGGTCATACTGAGAGTTCAACTGCAAAACATTCCTCTATAGTTGCCATATCTTCCTCCACCCCCAACTCACCCACCCCCTTTCTTGTTTAAATTTGTTTTCTTTTGTGTCTCCCCGAAGCAGACTGTGTGCGTGTGTGTGTGTGTGTGTGTGTGTGTGTGTGTGGGTGGGTGGACACAGCCAAGTTGACAGTTAGAGTCTCAGATCAAGCACAAGGCCAAGTTTGTCTTCAGAGAATGAAAGAATGGACAGCAATTGCAAAAGTGAAAAATGGCAAAGCAACATTATCTTATTATATTACTACCACCTTGTATTTCTCCAAAATGCAATTCTCATGTCATAGTTAAAAAAAAAAAACCAGTATATATATACAATATATATATATATATATATATATATATATATATATATACACTTTAAATATTAGTAATATAACTTTACATTTCCACAAGAACAGTATGGAGCATGTATGTAAACTGTTTAAAGATGTAAAAATCTGCATCCAGGGTCTTTTTAATTCACAACAGAATTTTAAGTTCAAGTTGAAGTTATGACCTAATTGTTGTCCCATTAAACCCAGTGGCCCCTGATGAGAGCGCAAAGCATTCTGGGAGAATAGCAGGTGTCCCCATGTCACAGAGCTTCCCAGACAGCTCGTTAATTTGCACAACTTTTACACACACATTTCTCTCTCTATGCGTGTGGGTGTGTGTGTGTGTGTGCGTGTGTGCGTATGTATGTGTGTATATATTAGCGATGGGACTTGACCCTAGTGGGCTGCGGCAGTGTTTCGCGTCTTGCCGGGCGTGGGAAAAAGACGAGACCCTTTTTCACAGCTGCTTTGGCCGATGGCTGGACTGCTGGGGGCCCCTGTACCCCCCCGTACCCCCCTGAACCCCCCAGTCCCCCTTGTCCGACTCCCCCCTCCTCCCTCTATCCCATTCAGGCTCCGGCCTACTGGCTTTCAAAAGCGGGACCCCCTTCCCACCCCTTCATAAATACATCTCATTATTCAAGCCCTAGTTTGCATAGGGATTCCAAAGAGATCTCTGCTCGCTCGTGGGGCCTGCAGCCCCTCAGCCTTTTGGACCGCACAAGTGCAAATTTCGACTTAGTAATCTCCCTGTGTTAATATTTGTTTTAAAACGATAGCGTACACGCTTGCAAAACTATTTTACTAATTTTCTAATTTTCTTCAAATTTCTTAAAATGTCTTTCTTTCTTAAAATGTCTAATTTTTTAAAATCTAAACATTTTGCAGAAGACTTTGGAGAAAATAAAACCAATGAAAAGAGGGTTTATCACGACCATTAGCAAGTCTGTATTCCATCTGCCACCGGCTATGGTACAGTACCTCATAGCTACTCACACACACACACACACACACACATACACACACACACACACACACACACACACACACACACACTTCTTCACCCCCCCTCTCCCACCCCCCCCCACTCCACCCCCATTCGCTGCAATGCATTACTGCAGAGATTTATCTCCTATCAGGCTGTATAATACTGAGGTTATAATTTACATCCACTTTAGAAAACAGCAGCACAGGCCAGTCCTTGCATATGCTAATATAAAGCTTGGGAAAATCTGTGCGACTCAAAGAACTTCTTACCAAATTTGAATAACTGAGCTTCCTATTGAGCTTCAAGGTTGCAGAACCATGAAGATTTGACCTTGCTAACAATCTGTACTTATTGTTTAATTCCTAATGTTGAACTCTTTAAGGTGAAATGGGGCTGAATATACTGACAACCTTGAAGCGGGAAATATTACCTTCCAAATCTTGCTGAAATAATGCCTATGGACTAAAGTTCCTCTTATTTCTTATAAGCCGTAAAATTCACAATTTTAATTTCAGGGTGACACCCACAAGCTCTCAGATCTTTATGTGTAAAGCTGTACGTGGGTTTACAAGTGCGTGGATGGAGCGTGTGTTGATCATCTCACAAAAGGCCTCACTTGCGATTTACGGTATATTCAAATGTTTTAGCTTAATGCTACCACCGCTGAATTATGCATGCGCTACACCTTCATGCAAATCAATACTACCCTTACAATAATCGGGACGAGGGGAGGGTGGCGAGGAATCGAGGAATTAGAGGCAAAAAGGACAGAGCCACCCAAACATTCTTTCCACATGAGCAGGTCCAAACCCCGGGTGAGCCCCGTCCCTCCGCTCGCCTAACGGGATAAAGAACCGCAGCAAAGATTACACAGCCACCTCCCCTGCACCTACCACACACTCTACCTGACAAATAGGATCACAGTGTTTAAAGGGATAAAAAGCTGCATGTATGAGAGGTTCGGAGTGAAAGAGAGAAGGGGAGGGGAGGGGGGGGGGAGCAGGCTACAGAATGTAAAAAATGCTAATACTTCAAAGGAGAAAGGAATGATGGAATTCAACATGGAGGTCTTATTTCACTCGCTCAAATCTTACCGTTTACATTGCTGTGGGCTACAGTCTATTGCTGCTCTATACTGTATGTATATGCTGAGATATACATGAATAATATGAAACTGGCATTTACGCTGTGCATAAATAAAAATGGGACTAAATGTCCCTCTTGATGCCCCTTTTCATTTGAATAAGAAGGCGAGAGCGACTACAATGCCACACACTCTTAAAACCATTCTGGATGCAAAATACAAAAATCCTCAGCATCTCAAAAATCACACTCTCTCTCTCTGTCTCTCTTTCACACACGCACACACACAAACACACAACTCCCTCCTCACAGCTCGTCGTCTATTCAGCTCATGACACTTTATAAGCAAAACTATGTGCAAGCCTCCAGCATCTGAAGGTTTGAATGTAGCTTTCATCTGTTACTTTGCACCAAGAACTTACTGTAATACCAAGAATGTAAGACAGAAGATTAATACTGCTTACGAACTTGGCAGCATCATGGGTTGCTGTCTGGTTTTCTTTGGTGTTCGTATGCAAATAACAGGTGAAATACGTCTGCATATGCATACGCTTGCGTTCTTGACTTAAAGATTTACCTGCAGACTGTTGTTCCTCATCCTGCCTGCCAGCAGTTTGGCTTCATGGTGAGCTGGTGCAAACTTTAGGTCTGATGATGGAGGCATTTTCCTTTAAAGACAAAAGAAGAGAGGATCAGCGTGTGCA
>NC_136009.1:15034458-15149458 GCF_048128805.1 Centroberyx gerrardi
GATGAACTGATCTCAGCAATGCTACATCTTGCAGACTACACACACACACACACACACACACATACATATACCATATGTATCTATATTTGTTTGCATATATCCAAAATACCCTTCTATTTGCTACCGTGGTTTTAAAGCAGGCAACGCTCAGCATGTGTTTGCCGATACAGATGTCCCCTCTCTGTAATTGAAGATGATGAAGAGGCTGCCCATGTGTGGGGATATTGCTCGTGGAACACTTATGAATCAAAGTGACAGAGCTTGGTAATTGATGATGTGTTTTTGGGTATACAACCATCTGTAAACAGGGGGGTTTCCCATTTCATAGTACACAATAGCATGAATTAACTTGAGTCGGAGAGATATAGATTGGAGCAGCCTTTTTGTCAGCTCTAAATCAGATGGTTTTCTTTTCACCGGCTACAATAACAACCATGACAAATTATATGTTGAAACCATTGGAGAAGTGATGTGTGGATGCAAGATGTACTCGATAAACACCCGCTCAAAATATAAATATTGAGAGAAAAACGCAGCAGTCGTGTATGCATGAACATGCTCTTTAACCAGCGTCTCCCAGGCCTAATGTGCAGAATTGTCCGCATGCTGTTCTCCACATGAACGCCGGCAGGTCTGATGGAAAATAAAAAGAGACTAGGGAGGCTGTGAAGCAATGGAAAGCCACATCTGGACATGTCCTTCCCTGGAGGATCCCTTCTCTCCTCCAGCTCTGTGACCTTTGACCCAGGAAGTCTAATTAGCCAGCTCCCGCACTTTTATGTGGGAAAGCAGGAGAAATGCAGAGCCACGAATATGCAGATAAGGAACGCACCCTGGGCAGCCTTAACCGCTCTGGAGTCTGAGTCAAGGTCTTCCATACTGTCACACAGCAAAGCACATGCAGTCAGCACTGTTTCTGTGCACACAGCGTGTCTTAGCTTTTCTCTCAACTTATTGTTGGAGAGAGAAATTTGAACTTGGATTCCTTGTGTTGGAAGTATAACTTCCCCCTGTTTTCTCCTCCTCCCATCCAGGTTTTTGGACAGCAGGGTGGTTCAACCTGCTGGGACAGTAAACATCTGCCCTGCTGAAGTGTCCTTGAGCAAGACATGGATCCCTTACTCCACCTCCACCGCCCTATGTAGGGGGGTAAGCAAAGAGATCATTTCCCTTTATTTTTTAATCTGATACCAGACCAGGCATGGTAATGTACTTCATGGATAAACATGGTGGACGCCATCCATCAAGTTATTTTCGACTGTGCTTGCAAGGGCAGTAGAAAGGCAGTGATAGTTAATTGCCTGCTGCACTTCAAATTTGCAGCTGTTTTCATGAGCACTATTTCATCATTTTCATCTTTAGGAATTCAAAGAATATAACTCGATGGAAAACAGGTTTTTGCATGCAAGCAGGTTTTTGCATGCATGCAATGAAATGCCCCCCACTGTGATAGAGTAATAGAACCATAATAGAAAATGAACAGAAAGATGAAACCGGAGCATGTGGGAATCTCCAGAGACAGGATATGAGGTAATAATGGCCCTCCATTGATTGACATTTCGCTGTTGTTTTTAATCATAATAATGTGTTTTCAAGTTAGGCATGGAAATTACCTCCTGATTGTATAATGACAGCTCAGCAGCTGTCACGTTATTGTGTAGAGGATAACATCTTTATTGTTTTCCATCATTGTGTGTTGACAGTCTCGACTTACCATGGAAAACGTTGCATTCTGGGTGTGCTAATGTAAGATTCAGTGGCTCATGGTCATTCAAATTCATAGTTTCTTTTTGTGTCATCCAGCACCTTGCTTTTGATATCACACACACTTTAATGTGACTTTCCTTTACGTTCAGTGGCTTTTAAATTCAAAATTCTCCATATTGTAGCAATACATTTCAGTTATGAGCTGGTGCAGAAAAGGCATTATCATGCAGAGCAGCGGTACAGGAACAAAACATTGGCTTTGGTGAATTTACAACAACAAATCAGACACAAACTAAAGCAGTGTTGTAAGTCCACCAGCCCAAACCGATGACTGCTCTCTGATCAAGGCCTATATTCCCATATATCAAAAAACAGACAACTCTCCATTCAGTACAAAACTGTGGATAAAAAGGCTCAAAATTTGCATATTACCTTTGCAGACAGCCAATTACAGGGAGACAGTATTTGTTGTTCCTTTTCATTCTGTGGTCTAGTTTTCAGCCAAGGTGAGAATGCATATTCATGACTGGGCTCTGTACAGCCCATTAGTGGTGTGTGTAGGTGGACTCAGGCTTATAAACAAGCGGTGCCATTAAACAGAAGTATGAATGCCCCCGACTCAGTGTTCCCAGTACCTGGACTCTCCTCACAGTCAGTAATTACTAGGAGAGTCTTGATTAGAATGTTGCAGGGAAATGAAAGAGTTCTCCTCGGCGCTGGGGAGAATAGGCACCTATATGGATCCTGGCCTGGTTTCAGTAAAGTTAAGGAGAAATTAAGCTGCCTTAAATTTATACTTGAGTAGTTTTCAGTTTAAAAACTGTCCGGCATCACATCGGAGGATGACATTTCTGTCCTTATATCTCTCTAGTTGACTGCATAAAGTACTGCAAAAAAGGTGAGGTTAAACTTTGAAAAGCTCTGTACCTTTATAGTGGCACAATCGCTAACTATCCCTACGAAATCACCTTTTAAACAATTGTCATTAATTCAGTTATTCTTTTAGCTGAAAAACTTCGCTCCACTTCCTTCTTGACCTTCCTGTTTGGGGTCGTTAATATAAAATGCTTGAAGCTCCTCTTAATCGACAGTGGTACATAACGGATAAAATATTGACAATACTAAGGACTATTGGCTCATTAAGGACCTGGCCCTGCTAATAAGCCTGAGAGAGTTCAATGCAATATTAATGGTATAGGATTTCTCACAGCCACCATTTCCAGAGACCGAAAGAGCCAGTCAGCGAGGTCTCCTAATTATTGATGGGCTAAATTACAAGAAAGACTTCATTACATCTTCTAGTGAATGAAGAATTCATGAAAGCTTGCCAAGTGCACCGCATGCTAATGACAAACTGTAATAAAGATTTTAAAGACTGTTTAATACGTGTATCATCTATTTACATGTCATCTACTGCTGCTACTAGCTAGAGTATTAAGTTTGACTGTTTGACAGTTTCCCTCTGTTTGTATCCCAAAGTGAAATGCCGAAACTTAGGAGAAGTTACAGGAAGTATGGCAATTACCACAAAGTTAATTGAATAAGTGGAAATATGTCATGGTTCTTTCCTCACATTATTTAAAGCCTAAGGAGCTGATTGCTGCTGAAAATGAAATAGAAATATCAGTCCATGCATTCATTTTATCATCGACTCCACAAGTTAAAAAAAAAACACTTTAATGCTATCCTCAAATGGGAATGAGTGAGAGCTCTGGATAGCTGGAATGCTGAAAATGTCATCATAATTTGTATATCTGAGGCAGACTCAGAAGGTTGTCTTAAGTCAATTACACTGCAAGATTTTATTTTTAAACTAAAGTTAGCACTAACTAGGCCTTTCCAGGTAAATATACATGGTCTAGGTGACAATCTCATAGATTGCCATAGATTTTCAGAGACGGTAACCCTTCCTTTGACAGTCACCCCAAGACAAGATATTTACCAGGTAAATGCATGGAAAGAATAATAAATTAATCACGCAATTAATCACTCTACTTAAGGAGGTACAGTAAATACTTGGAAATCACAACTGAATAACTTAAAAACATGTATGATATTGTTCATCAATTAAATTAACTGCATTGTAGTTGTCACAGGTTTAGGATAGCCAATGGCCCAACTTTAAAGGCAAAGGTCCAGGGGATTTAGGCTACACTTTCTTGAAACAACTTCTTTATTCCCCATCAAGTCAAGAAACAATCTTCTAGGTACTGAAGATTTATATTAGCAGTAGCCCAAGTTTAATTATGTACTTTGTAGGAGTTAAGGGAAATCTATCCTACAAATTAGATTTTAGCAACTTGGAAAGAATTTATCAAACTCTGAAAATGCTTCTATGTAAGTTATGGGAAAAATGTTAATAATGACTTTGCACAAAGTATAACAGACCATCTGCTTTTCCTCTAGTTTCACAGTACATTTTCATGAATACATTCTTACAAGTCTGTATAAATGTGGCTATCATGTATGCATCAGTGTATTACTAAGTAATATACAACTGCATTACTAAGGTTGCCTAATATACTGTACCTACAGCACCTGGCTCAGATTGTCTGCATACTCACACACACACACACACACACACACACACACACACACACACACACACACACACATACACATAAAATATGCCTCACATTGCCCACAGTCACAGATTATATTATGCCTGTTTGTTTTTGATGTCTCCCATTCATGTCTTGGCTGTCCAATGCGAAATTTGCTGGCAATACAGTACATCCATTATCAACGGTTCACAGTTAGGCACTCTGAATGGACCTGTATTGTTCTGTTCTGCAGGGGAAACATGTTTGTTTAGTAACCTTAATTAAAAAGCTTGACAGCACTGCACAAACACTTTCAGAGAGCTCCCAGTAATCAATTTAAAACAAATTTGTCTGTGCACTTAATGATGACTTGTCAGAGAAATATGGCAGGTGTTAACAGGACTCTACTAATCAGAGAAGAAAAGGAAATGCAAGAAAAGAGGAATTTCAAACAAAGTGGGAAATGAAGAGGGGACAATATAGAGAGGAGGGAGTACTGATTGGGCGGCTGAATTCTCCTATTGATGGTTGTCTTTAACTTGTGGCTGGCCGCCCACACACTCTCATAGCAGAAAAAAGTAATTTTCTCCTCCCCTCTTTTCTCCCTTTTCCTCCTTTCTTTTGTGTGATATCTGAGAGATGGTCTATGATCACACTAGAGGGACTATCTATGGTAGCGCCACACACATCTGTCTCTCATTAAAATCTGGAGCGCGAGTGCGAATACACTGACCTTCATGTGTGATTGTATTAGCGTCTTTGTTAGCATAGCACCCTGTTATTTATCTGCTTTTATGAACATCTGTCTCGCCCTCCCTCTCCCTCCCTCTCAGTTTCACCATACCTCACTCTTTTGTGACGGCTTTTGTTCTTGCTCACTGCTCCCACCTTGAATTCTGAATCTATCACACAGATACAACACCGAATCCTCAGCCTCCTCCTCTCATCTCTCTTTCTGCTCCCTTCTATTCAACGGTGGTGAATGGTAGGGAAAATGCTCTGAGACAATTAAACAAGGCCGCGTGGTGCTGTAATGGCTGAGCCCACTCCCCGACAGTGACATGGACATTGATGTTCTCTATAAAACAAGCAATTATATCCACGGAGGCTCGGCACACATGCACGCTCACACAGACAAACAGACACACACACACCACAGCGACACATGTGCATTTGATGGACATAGCATTGCTTGTGACTGCTACAGTTTCAATAGGCATTATAATGTGTGCGAGATTCACATGGACAGCTAATCTGAACTACACAATACACCATTAATATGCTGTGCTGCTGTTACCTCACCAGGCTGCCTCAATCAGTCAGGAACACTCAGTCGTCAGGAAGTTAAAACCATTATTGCATGAATGGTTATACGGTTGTACAGCGCTCTATGGTGCTCTCTGTGTGAATCCAAGCAGCATGCTAAAGATTCAGCAGAGAGCGCAATCAAAACAATCCCGATGCTCCCCGCTCGAACCTCGCTGAGATCCAGTGGGGAGCGCATGACCCCCCGGAAGCAGACACCACCAAACCACTGCAGGCCTGATACAGACTGCACCTAGCCTGTGTGTAGCAACAGCATGTTGCAGATTCCCCTTAAATGCTTACGCTGCCCTTCTCATTTGAGGTGTGTAAGCTCAGCAGCTTGCAGAGCGCCATCAAATGAACATAAGGCAAGATACGCACTTCCAGTATCTTGATTTAAGAGAAATATTCTATGCTGCTAAATGTGCCTAGCCTATGTGTAGCAACAAGCACGTTTTAATTAATGCATGTGCTTTACACTGGGGTGAAAGCAAGCAGCATGTCCACATCTTCATGCATATGTCGGTACATTCATATTTAGTAGTCAGTGCAATTAGCTGTAAATAGATAAGCTTGCAACATGATAATAAGAGTAAATCTATTGAACATTAATACTCAGCTTAGGTGAAATTGCAGCGGCAGAAGGGAAGAAGGGGACTTGAGTCGGGACAGTTGGGACTTCAGTTCCCAGTGACGTGACATCATTCTAGGGCGATTATTTGGTAATCGATTAATCTGTCGACTATTTTTTCGATTAATCTAACGATTATTGTCTTAGTTACATTAACAAAATAAAACTGGATCAAGCGGCTCAACATTCAAAGCTTTATTGAGCTCTCAAGTCGTTGAGGAGCAGGTGGAGGATGCTTTCTGTCAAGACTTAAAGGAGAAAATCATCTATACACCTCTGTATGTTATGATAGAATAATATTGTTTTAGGTGTTGATAATACAGAAATGTATTGATGAATTTTATTCAGTAATTTCATGCCTGTAAAAATGCCATGGATTCTCTGTGTACAAGTAGAGGTGAGAGACCAGATGAATTTACTACTTTAACTGTGGGCTTGTTCTTTAACTTTGGGCTTGTTCTTTAACATTGTGTAACTGTTATTTGAGCGCCTTTGTTTAATTCAAAATTATAAAATAGCCTACTCTTCACATTTGGTGGCAAAGAAAATAGCAGACTGTGGATTTATGGCTTTTAAGTTTTATGAAAAAGTTTTGTTTGGAGATGAGAGCCGTCAGTTATCTTTATTCTCTCAGGTCAGTAGTTACCTAACCATAACCAGCCAGAGCTTCAGCACATATCAGGTCTGTAGTCACGTTACATCACTGACAGCCAGGTAGCATAAACAACGTTACTCACCAACTACTATCAGTTTCACAAGTGGCTCCGGGATACTTTGGTTTTAGATGTCGGTGTGGTGCTGTTCTTCATTCTACTCTACAGGGGTTTTACTCTCTCGCTGTATCGTTGGCTTTAGAGCTAAAACATTCCCGGACTTTTGAAACTCAAGGTATCGCGGTAATTTCTCTCAACGTCCCGCAGGTCCGGTGGTATTTTTCATGGTATTTTCAGCCATCTTCCATTAGGGAAACGTCTTCTTTGCCTGTCTACTGCATGTCGATCAGCTGGACATTTTAAGCACTGCTGCCACCTAGCGCTGTCTTTGCGCATTGCATCATTGACTGTATGAAGCCCTGATACAGCCTGAAAATGTACAGATATGCACGCATCGATGATAAAAATCCACGTCGACGTATTTTCATAATCGATGTAGTCGATTAGGTCGACTAATCGTTATTCACATGCAACAAAATCCCTTGGGAAGGGAAGGCCCTGTCGCCTGAGCTACAGATGTTGAAGATCTAGCGGTTCCAGTGCTTGAATGTAGGCATTCATGACCGAGTGAGGTCTCGATATTATGAAAGATTGCTGGGGTCGAAGTTATCCGAGTTTGGACTCTTGCCTCTTGGTGGGAATCGTGGTAGCAGCAGCAGCAACAGCAGCAGCAGCAGCAGCAGCAGTGCGAGCACAGTTCCTTCCCGTTACAAAGCCGTCTTGAAGCAGTGGGAGCGGACTTTTATTTGCCAGACAAGAGCTCCGACGGCGGGTGTGGATAGAGGTGGTATTGGTGCTGTCATTCAAGCTCTATTTCTATTTGAGTATTCAAATAACATCTAAGATTCTGCATCTGGCTCAAAGCAAGACAGCTTGAGCATGAGACATAAGGTAAGGCACCACAAAAGACAGTGTCTGTTTCTCATCACGAGCAAATAGTGATCCAGCACAACCAGTCAACAGCAGCGTGTGGCAGGTAGGAACCATAAGGGAGAATGAGGAGCTGACAGTTTAAATGGTCCGCTTTGTTTGAAGTGCCGAACATCATTGGTGTTTGTGTGGATCAGCTGAAAATCAGCTGATGTGGCGCTTACGTGTCCTTAACGCAATGCTTCATTTATGGCAGCCCCTACGATGGCTGCTGTAGCCAGGTTATCTATGGCAATACTGGTTGTTCTGGCAAGGATTGCGGGTGAGAGTGACCTGGCATGGCTGTGTGTGGGGAGCTGCAGGTGTCACCAAGTACAGATCCCAACTGGGTGGCATCACACTGCAGTACTGCCAGCAGTAATGTATAGTTACCATAAATTCAGTATACTATTCTTACACTTTTTTTGCTCTACTCTGTCTTTTTCTTGTGTTTTCCTCTTCCCTCACATCAGTCTGTTATTTCTCTCTTTACTCTTTACTCTCCAACTTAATCAATTGTGTGCATGGGGGGGAAAAAAATGTTTATTTCATTCAAATATAGAAAAGCCTATCACTCTCTTCCCCCTAGTTACAACACAAGGACATTCTTCAACTGGGCATCCATGCGTGTTCTTTCTCAGCCTGCAGTATCAGGGTATCCTCCTGTGGACTGTGTATTATTAGCTGCCCATATCTAGTGTAGAATATTTGATCCTTCATCAGCTCTCTATCTCTGTCAAGCCAAACCCTGGAAGGTGTTTAAAGCACCAGTCTAAAGCTGAGCTCACATATAATGATGAACATACAGTGATGTGATATATCCACAAAGCCGAAGAGCCTTTGAGGTGCACTATGTAAAGGCATTCATCATTGTCTCCTGCAGAATAGCCTATCCTATTGCAAAAAAAACCCAAAAAACATACATGCATGCAAGCACAGATACATGTACCTGTATTGTACATGCATCTGCACACCCCACACACTCAGGCACACACATACACCAAGACGCAGGAAAACAGAGGATGTGCACACATAGAAAATGCAGACACACACTGAGAAAAGATGAATACCATACACACACGTACAAGCATATACATATGTGCCGCTAGCTGTCTCTCTCTCTCCTTCTAAGAGAAGACAATAAAGCAATTACAACTGAGCAGCCAACTAACAAAGCTATACCCTCTGGGAAATTGACTGATGAAAAATTGCCTGTACTGCATCAGAAGGCATTAATAAATTCGCAAAGACCTTGATGTATTTCTCTGTTTGTTGAGGTGTGTCTGTGTGTAACCATTATCAGTCAGTCTCACTGGAAGCTGGGTGTAGCAGGTGGTCAAGGCACAAGTGTGTACATTAAGTGAACACTCGGGGCTGTCAAGTCTAGGAACGCCATCCTCAGAGAGAATTACACCTAGTCTTCAGCGCTCGCTGGAGAATTTCTGTGTCTTCTCTTGTAAGGCGAGATTTACATGACAGCAAGTGGGATTTTAATGCACAATACTGTCATCAGGGGAGCCATTTATAACTGTGGCTCTAGGCAGGTTATATACAAGCGGTCACAATTGCTGCAAAGTGCTAGCGTAGCATCCAAGAAAAGAGATCACATTGTGTTGTGTGCTTGTGCAATATCAAGTTCCTATGATCCAAGCAAATTCAAAGCGTGGCACTTTGGTAGATTCCTGAGGCTTATTGTTCATTTCCCGTAAATGTTCTGTGATGCTGTAGATGTGAATGGATATTCTGATGCCAAGGATTGCACGTGGGTTTATGTTGTAATTGTCTCCTTCATCTATCTGCAAAAAATATATATAATAATAATAATCAAATAAAAGAATTTAGTCAGGTAATCAGCACAGTTTGCCCCTCATAATAGAAGCTTAGGTCAAATAGCCAAAGCACATTTTAATATGGTACCAAATTTCCTTTCACCCTGCCACTTTCAAACAGACATGGCATGTTTCATTTGTAGGAGTGCCAGAGTTATTAAAAACAGGTATTTGGTAGCTTGTCAGGGTGATGGGCATTGAACCCTTTGAAGCCGAGACTTAACGACAATGGCTGACAATGGAACCATTTCAGAGAGATTTCAATTATACATTATTTAGGCTCTGCAGTGGAAGCAAGCCCCGCTTGAACGACATATTGAGAACTCCACCTGGCAGCAAAATGAGAAACCCAACACGATTTGCATTCCTTGGCAGGGCTGTTAACTTGTCATCAGCGGCGCTTGACAATTGAATGAAAATAAACATCTACAACCTGCACTCTGTGGAGTTAAAATCCAATTAAAGTTAGGAGTCTGAAGAGGTTTTTGAAACACCCATTATTGCCTTGTTCTCTTTTGAGGTTTTTTTTTTTTTATTTATTCTCCACATCACAGTATGATTCCTAGTTAATTTATTATTCGTTTTCACTCTTCACTCCTGTTTACAAACACCAGGTAGAGATGCTCTCGTCAAAACACTGTTGTGTGGTTGACAATGTGATAATACTGGCATGAACCCAGTCAGAATTGTATTCTAGTAACTGAAATAGATTTTGTTACCAGCCTGATGTTTGTCAAAAAGAACTTACTGCATCCAGCAATGTCTTCATATATGTCCTTTAGAGGTTATTCCCTAGTATCTCAATATCCACATTTGCGTGTGTGTGTGTGTGTGTGTGTGTGTGTGTGTGCGTGTGTGCGCGTGTGTGTGTGTGTGGGTGGGAGGGGTTGTTATCTCAAAAATCCTAGATGCATAGTTTTCATGACAGAAATTTGCATGAAAACACAAAAGGGACAAAGGAACATCTGTTGACTTCTTTTATCCAGAATTTATGCATGCAAAAAGAGTTAAACAGGTGACGAATAAAGCCAGGGTGACCAATTTGCTAGGATTCTGGTGTACCTTGATGTCTGAACATCAAAAGGCTGGTAGTGTGGAGATAGTGGAGGTCCTGGAGAGAGATCCAAGGAGAGCGGCATCCGGCTGGTCAGCTCACAGCTCCACACTCCGGGCCGACTCCTCCAACTTTTTGATGTCACTCTCAGTCACCTGAGGATACACTCTTAAAAAGAGATAGAGCCGGCGATAAGCAGTTATTCACTGCAGACCTACAGAGCTCTGTGACACACACAATTGGCCAAGAATGATAATAATAATCTCTCTGCTCCTGCCCATTCAGACACACAGATGATATGGGAGGCAAGCCTGTGGTCATGTATTGGACAATACTATCAGCTGACTGGCTGTATGGAAGATCTATGGATGGATGGCTGGATGGATAGATAGATAATTTAACTAGCATTTAGTTTGCACTCTGCCACAATTAAGCAACTTTTCATAAGTCTTCAGGAAATGTGAAGATAACTCATACAAACATTGATGACATACAACCTCATTCAGAGTCATTGTGTACAACCCATTTACTCTGGAGTGCTACTGATATAGAAGTAAACAACACATTTTTATTCACAAACACACACCTCTGTAGAGATGTGCAGACATGAGTCCCTGCCCCCTGCTGTGTACCTGCGTAGCTCAGATGTAGGCTACAAACAGTCTCAGAAGTTGCCTGTGATCTATACATAGAAGTGAAGCAAGCGGCAAAGGCTAACTTTGATGGAGCATTTTTATTTATTTATTTTTCAAAAAGTAACAAACACACAGAAACACACACAAAACAACTTGTTGAGAAAGTAAACTTAGATTGAAGATAAATGTCACTCAGCCTGGCAAATCAACATTTACAGGCCAGCGAGGGTGTGTACATTTTTTTTTTCATGTTTTTTGTAAAGGAAAGAGCATGAAACATACAAGCTGTGCAGTGTTTGCAAAAAACTTTTATATTCAGATTCATACTTGTAACGAGATGCGTGTGTGTGCTATTTATTTATTTATTTATTTTTTCTTTGCATTATGCATGTGTTGTCAAAAATCACAAACAGCCGAGGATTTGTGCGCATGTGAACAAGCTTAAAGGATTGTTCCAGTTATTTCCAACCTGGGACTTAATTCCTCGTTTTTGGCATTGTGCCGATCGATTCTGATCAAAAAATTCAAAATTTTCCCAAACAGCATTTCTTATTTACAGGAAATCAGATGCGACATGAACGCAGCATCAGAGTACTCACATTTTCTACTTGGTAACATATCTAATACCAGAATATACTCATATTTCAGGCCCGGATAATCAGGAAATTTGGAAGTAGGAAGGTCCCTTTGCAGTGTGAGTGTTATTGTGTTGAAAAGGACATGTTTTGGTTGGTTTTGGGTTTGACTGAGTTTCCCTTTGCACTGTTGGACTGTGTTGGATAGCAGCACTCCCTGCAAACTAAAGAGGCATGTAGCTCTACAGTGAAGTAATTGACAAATTTTGATCAGAATCAATCAGCATGATAGCAGACACTCGGAAAATAAGGCCCATGTTGGATTTAACTGGAGTATTCCTTTAGCCACACTTTGTCAACTCCCACAGTCAGTTGCAATGCCCAATATTCTCCCGTTTAGTATTTCATTTCTCATTCAACTCACTCTGTCTTTCGAAGAAAATCAAAAAAGCACATAGCAGTAAACCGAAACGACCACAGGTTCACCAAAGGTTCTGAAAAAAGTGGATGCGTTCTATTTATTGTGTGTTTATTGGCACTGTGAATAAGAGGCGATAGAAAAAAAGTTCCAAGATGCCAAGGTCCAGAATCAAAAATCACTTTCTCACTCAAGCCTGCAGACAGTACCAAAGCAGCCAGATCTATTGTAATTGCTACATTTCCTGATGAGTGTATTAATATCTCAAAGGCTCCTGACCAGGCAAATAACAAACCATTCGCCTTTTCAGTTTTATCCTTGCTTGAGAAATACATTTTTTTTAAATTTAAAAACAGATATCAAACAACATACGATACAGGAAAGGTCAACTTATGGTGTGTTGAAGCATTATAAATATTATAATCATTTAAGAAGCAACCATCTGTTCCACAATCCTTCCTCTGGAACATGATACTAGACCATTAAGCCCAAGACCACCCATCACATCAACAACTTCTTCCCAAGGGCTGAAGCAGCATTCCTAATACTCACCACCTGCAAAAACCTATGTTTTTTTGTAGTTTTAAGTGTCATCATGTCACTCCTAGATAATTACAAGTTTAGAATATTTATTGCCATACAATACTGATGAGTAGACCAGCACGCTCTCTCTCTCTCTCTCTCTCTCTCTCTCTCTCTCTCTCTCTCTCTTGCCTTGCTCATCTCTTTCCTTTCTGTGTTTGTTCTGCATGATCAATGCACTGTTCCGCCTTTTTAGATGTTTTTTTTTTGTTCGTTTTGTCTTGTGTTTGTTTGTTTTTGGATTAAGCGCAACACTTAAATGTACCAATCCACCCAGTCTCTGTAATGTGACTTTGAAATATAAATATTACAGTTGGTATACCAGAGGTATCTTTGTTTAACAACGGTAAGGAAACAGCAAATTCATTACTTGATGAATACAAAATAACTGAAATGTTTGGCCCGGCTGAAATGTTCCTTGAATAATATTTTGCAAATCATTTCTGTGTTTATTATAAAGGATCAAAATGAGCAACAGATAATAATCAGGGCTCATCTGTTAAATGGTATTCTACGCTACACACACACACACACACACACACGCACACGCACACGCACACACATATATGCAAACATGCACAGATAAAGACACTTGATCGCTTGAGGAACACACACAGACACAAACAGTCACAAACACACATCAATATGAATCCACCTACACACATACACACATGCACGCACAAATACATATGAAGATAAGTCACATACACACACACACACACACACACACACACACACACACACACACACTCATACACCTGCTGTTATCACCCGAGTGTCCATTATGTGTTATAGAATGAGCACAAGCATATTTGCCCACCTCATCCATCTTATGCTGTCCTATCTGGCAAGGATGTGCAGACACACATATCTCCCCCATCCAGGATACAGATGCAAGAGATCTATTTAGCTCTGCTATGCTATTATCTCTTGTTTCTTTCCCTTCCCCTCTTGCATGCACCCTAGATTTATTTTCTTCCCTTATTCTGTTTGTTTTCTCCTGATTCTGTGCTCTGCCGTTCCATTGCTGTTACATCCAATTCTTTAATATTTTCACCCACACCCCACTATGTTCTCTCCCTCTCCATCCCTTTTAGACAGGTCCTTAAATTAATTCTCTTCTCCTCTCCTCTACTCTTTTCTCTCCACCCCTCTTCTCTTCTCTTCTCTTCTCTTCTCTTCTCTTCTCTTCTCTTCTCTTCTCTTCTCTTCTCTTCTCTTCTCGTCTCGTTCCATCTTGGCCTGTCATCTTATCTCCTCTACCTTTCTGCCCTGTCCTTTACCCTCCTCTCTACTTCCTTCATCTTCTCCTTTATCCTCTTCTCTTCCGTCCTCACCTCTCCTGTTCTCCTGTTTCCTTTCCGTTCCTCTAGCTTTCTTTCCTGCCCCTCTCCACCCCTCTCTCACTCCATTCATCTCACATTTCCTTTTCTTCCCTGTTATCTCGTCCCTTCTTCTATTCTACTCTGTGCTCTCCTCTCTTCTTCTTCTTCTTCTTCTTCTTCTTCTTCTTCTTCTTCTTCTTCTTCCTCTCCTCTCCTCCCCAGTCTTCCTCCTTCCCTCCTCTGAGGCTGTTAGTAGCTTATTTTGTCCTAGGAAATCCAGTCAGCCTGGCCCATCTGCATGATTATGCACAGCACTACTGATTGGTTCCAGGGAAATCATTCCACTGGAACATGATGTCCTGGATTGAAATAGCCCACAGAGTAACAAAATAACTCACTCCTCTCCAATTTCAAAGTATCAAACTTTATATCCACTCATTGCAAGTCTGATCAGACACCCAAGTCATTCCTTAAGTGATAAGATTAACATTTTCCCTGTATAATGGATTTAAGGTAATTGACAACTCTATCCTTTTATTTTAAGGCTTGGTGCTTCAGGGATCAAATCCTTCATTAAATCAGAACAGATCTGACAAGGTAATTTGATACATCTGCTATTAGGTGACAGTTTCATTAACTAGTTTCTTCCTCCTCGGGACCTGGATTATCACAATCTATAGTCTGAGGGACTACTTGATATACACAGGTTCCCGTCTTTATCATATAAAATCACTGGGTTTTAAGACAGAACTGTTGCTATCTTCTCTCTACATTATGCTGTCTAGAGCACATTTTCTCTGAGATCTGTGTGATCTTATGGGCTTTTTTATCCTTTGTAAACCTTTTTGTAACTGTGTTTTGAAAAGTTCTATCTAAATAATAATAATAATAATAATTATAATAGATTCATTAGATGATGGTATATCTCTGATGTGTTTTCTTAAGTTAATGTCGTTGACACAGAGCTGCATTTTACATAAGGATGGATGGCTTATTGTGGCAAAGCATATGTAAGAGTGTCACTTGTCTTGGATATGCGATGCTTTAATTCCTTGTCAATATGCGGAGGCACATTTCCTTGATAAGAGTCTGCTGAAGTAATCGGATTTATGAAGACAGATGATTTTGTATAAATAAGCAGAATTCATGCACTAAACATATTGGTAGAGATCCATTTGATTTTCATGTGGAAAATATCATATTGGACGATAAGGATATATTCCTCTTTGTTTAATTTTGGCTTCAGTGGGCAGACAAAGATAATTTATAACATCGGTATATTCCCTCTTGCAAAGATGGATAGGCAGCCATCAGCTGAATTGATCTGCACTGGGAACAGAAGCACAGTACACTCTATCAACTGTGGAGGACTTGTGGAGACGGCATCTTTTCAATCTTGGCATATGGTTCAAGAAAAGAGCGTTTGAAATGCATTGTGTAGAGTAGAAGTCACAAAGGCAAACAGGAGCAGAGGCTTATGAAGTTTTTAGTATGAACACTTTACCTTTGTGTGTGTGTGTGTGTGTGTGTGTGTGTGTGTGTGTACATACTGTATGTGTGAGCTATCAGTGGTAATTTAATCTGGAGGCTTCTCCTCCATCATTCCCAGCAGGTCATTGGCCTTGAGCTAATGGGAGTGGATTATTGTCATAAACACACAGGTCTGTCTGCAATCACTGACATCTCATCACACCCTCATTTTTCTCACTTTGGTTAATGACTGTTGCCCACATAGATATATATATATATATATATATGGACTGACAAATGAACACACAAGAGCAAGGACATTCTGGCTCAAGTGTACACAAGTGTGTCCTCTCTCTCTCTTTCTCTCTCTCTCTCTCTCTCACACGCACGCAGGCACACACACACACACACACACACACACACACACACACACACACACACACACACATTATATTGAATGCTTTACTTGCTTTCACCGACGGCTGACACTGAGCAGAATTTTGTTGTTTGTTTGGACATTTTTTTTAATAGGCTTGCAATTTGTAAGCCTATAACAGCAGTTTCGCAACAAGGCTGCCAAATATCAGGACCATCAGTTTACAAGCACACCCAGGCCTCTGATGTGTGCAGCTAAAGGTGGACACATGGTCAGTTTATTTGATAAGCCTTGTTTCAATTACATGTCACTCACACACACACACACGCACACATGTTGACCCTGCTTAAGGATACTGATTGCAGCTAATTAGTTGTTTTCCAATAACTCCCTGCCCACCAAAACACCATAACACACATACCCACACACACACACACACACACACACACACACACACACACACACATTTCCCCCATCTAACCTCCCGTGTGCCACGTGAAGTGTTTGGTCTGCCTCAGAGAGAAATCTCCTATCTGAGTGGCCTGGGTCTGGGGTTGCAGATTGCCATGGGTTGCTTCCTCAAAGGACCTGACCCAGCAAGGCAGCAGCTTATCTGTTGCCTGATAGAGGGGCCTGCAGCACACAGACACAATTAAGACGAGCTTCGTACACACACAGAGAGGCACACACATGCACATGCACGTAAAACTCGTCTATGCACGTAAATATTTAAAGCACTTTCCTTCTGGCACACGCTCACAATAGCGGGTGCACATGCTGGCTCGCACGCGCATACACTCATACACACATTATGCTCGCACACGCACACGCACACACACACATACACACACTGCCTCAGGACTCTGTTGGTTCTCTTATCCTCTACATTACCCAGTCAGGGGTAGCCTTGGATCGTCCGTTTGATGTCCAACACTCGGCAAGATTAAAAACAATCAACAACAATAACAGCAGCAGCCACAACAACAGCTCCAGCATATGGCCATTAAATCTAAAAAGCGTTCATGCATCAAAAGGAAAACTAGATTTCTATCATTATTATCAACACTGTGTGGCTGCTTCGGGGGCTCATTTTAGTAAATATCATTCCCTTAGACAACAGATTGGGCCGAGAGACGGGTTGATAGTGGAAAGAACAAATATGCTAATGGGATGACAAAAATACATTGCTGAGAGAATACATACAGTTCCATGCACAGATAAACAAACATAAACATAGAAAATAAGTACTGCTAATGGTTTTCAATGTTGCAGAACAAAACAAAGATAAGGTTGAGTTCAAGCCAGGAGGAACTGTCAAGTTTAATCTACACCCAGCATGTCCTGTTTGCCAAATTGTGTGTAATATAGAGCTCCACAGATGCATGAGATTAAAGCTGCCCACTCTGACTGTATCTGAGGGCAGGTCCCTACCCTGCTGAACAATGCAGCCTATTATATTTTATGAGTCTTGGATCAGGCTGCCTACCTTTTGGTTTCCATTTCATGTGATATTAAACCCCTTGTGTTTTCTGGCCTATGGGGCGCACAGAAATCTGACCTAAACCAGGTCGAGAAACGAGAAACACTACACTATTCTATAGGCAAAGCAAGCCGATCCTATTCAAAGACTGGAGTGAGGAATGGTTTAAGTCCAGCGTGCAGTAGCATGAATCGACCATTATGCAGTGGAATGGATACACAATATCTATGTTCAAGCCACAGAATAATGCCGCGATGGCTGCCACTGCCGTCAGAACACCTCAGCGGTGCTTCTTGCTGGCTCCCATCCGTCTATAATATCCTGCAGTGCCCCCTTCATATATGGTCAGTGTATAGGCCTCAGTGTATAGATCTCCCCGGTGTAATAAGCGACGTGTCAGAGGTCAGTCCTTGAGTTATGATTATTGTGACCAGAGGGGAGTAGGAAGGAGTATAGGGTGTAGGGAGCTAGGCATGTCTCATTCACCCTTCAGCTGTCAGAGGCCAGGCCCCCACTGACTGACAGGTGTTGGCCAGGCCCCCACTGACTGACAGGTGTTGGCCAGGCCCCCACTGACTGACAGGTGTTGGTAATGACCGTGTATGATACACGGTACATACATACACGGTCCCTACCTGCCTGAGGACTTCAGCCATTTAATGAGAGCTGTGCAGACATGTAGTGCCAGTGAATGAAAGACTTTAATTAATAACAACAGATTCTCCCTCTGAAGAAGCAATGTGTATTCTTGATGTGATATTTGCCAAATGTATTCGCTGCAATTTTTCTTCCTTTTCATCTGTTTGTTTGAGGGCTGTGAACATAATTTGGGCTCCCTTTATTTAAAAAAAAAACCCATTAATTCATCAAATGGATTCACTTTTGAGGCGCACTTCATGAATTTGGAAAGAATGCATTTCATTAACTTCTCTCTTTTACCTTTTGTCAGCTTGCCTGTGCCGGTAACCCACAGCACGCTTGGAACCAAGATGGAGGAGGACGAGGGAGGATGGAGGAGGGGGCGGTGTTCGTTATGGCACCTCGCATTCCAGAGAGTGAGAGATCAGCCTGGAGGCCCTCGGCAGCTGACAGCAGCTGCATTTCCCGAGCCTTACGAGGACGGCGGTGGCGGCGGTGGAGATGGTAAGTGGAGAGAGCAGCAGAAAGGAGGGCAGGGTTGGGGTGGGGATGGAGACGTCTGGAGGGACTCGGTTATCATTTGGCATTCCTCTTCTCCTTTCATCACTCCGGATAATGCCCCACATGTGGGTGTAGAGGGAATAGGGAAGTATCAGGGGGAGGGTGTGGGCGTTGGAGGGAAGAGGGATCTTGTGCTACGTCGACGCAATTTCGAATTATATTCAGGTTTTTGCCCCCCCCCCCCCCCCCCCCCCCCCCCCACCGCCTCCCCACCCTTGTTCCTCCGAGCGGTTTGAGCTTTGACTTGTGACAAAGACAGGCATCGCAGGCGTCTGATTTGGAACAAAGCTTTCGCTCCCGATGATGGAAGGACTGACTACACACCAGGGTCGAGAACAATAAAAATCTATAATAATGGACAAGGAGAGAAATGGAACTCATTTGAAGCGACATTAAATTCTCATGAGCTGTCTGGTTAATTGCAAAGTCTACCAGAACGGCATGCTGGGAAGGCAGCTATTCCGCAAGCCTAAAGATTGGGGGGTAAATTCTTGGCCAAGATGAGAACTCCATGGCAATAGATTTTACCCAATAATTTATTTTATTCTGTCACTATACATTCTATTTCTGTGGCATAAATGACCGAAAGAAGGTGAAAGGGCTCTGTGAGAGTGTCAGAAAGAGATCGACTGAGAGAGGACATGCGGATGGCTGCCTGTCCATAGCAATTACGCTAACCAAGACTGTGTGTCTGTGTTTTGGCTGTTAGCGTGCGCTAAGGCTGTTGTGTCTCTCTCCACTGTCTTTAACAACCGATCGACTCTCCCCTGAGAGCCACTTAGTCTGTCCTCCATCCAGCCTCTTGAGTTACAGCTCACCCACACATACTTCCATCAGAGGAGCCGCCATCTGAGCACACATACACACACACACACACACAAACATGCACACATACACACCGACAGACACATGTAAACACTCACAAATGGACACATATATGTATAGATTAGAGAGAGTGCCAGCATCGGTCCTGAGACGAGAATCTTTTTTTTTCATGCTAACTCTCCCTGTAATCACAGGATTTGGCAGATTCTAGTGGCATTCGCTAACTGGAGTGGGTGAAATGACAGGGACGTTTTCCAACATCCACCTGCAGTCTCTCTCCTTTTGCCTCACAAATGCTTTTGGTGGGGGGTAGGGGGATGTTGGGCGACATCCACCTGTCTGTGTTTAAGCGATAATCAGTGAGGCCGTGCTTCGCGATCGTAGAATAACTGTTGCACAAGACAATGGTAACACATTGCAACAACAAAGAATGCAAACGTTCATTAAATCTTAATCAATAATAATTAGATAATAATAAGACCTAAATGTTATTCTCCTGCCAAGCAATATAGCTGTAGTTCTGGTATGAGCGCTGATTTTAGGTTCGCACAGGTGTGTGTTTATCAGGTATTTTACTTTGAAAGTGACTTGGCCAATCAGAACGGAGGACTGGAACTATCTGTTTTATAAGTTCTTTTTTAGCCTCAGGATCTCATCCAGTATGCCCACACTGGCGAGTCGTAAAGCTAAGTGTGTTGTGTATTCTCTATGGAGTACTGCAACTGCCAGTTAACAATGTCATATAAAGTATGAATGTGCAGTGTATCCCTCTTCACCAAGTATGAATACCATTATACCAGCTGAAGTGGGTCTATGCAATGCGGCTCTCAATTCTATGAGCATCTGTTAAGACCTCAGGTGCTGGTTAAGTGCAGTAATTACTGCCATTAACCAATGTTTGCCTACTCACATAATTCTGCTTCACATACATCACTACGGTGCAGTGCTTGGCCATAGAAACTCTACTTTTGAGAAGTCTCTAAGTATGTAATATGGAGGGAAAAGTGCTCTATTTTTACTGTGATCCAATCTGCATATCATAGAGCTTGGAAAGGTTTTAATCAGTTACCTGCAGTGGTTGTGATACAGGTGTCTACATCAGAGGTAGTGGTAGTCGTAACTGTCCTCCTTGACACAAGAGGCTGGAGGCAAACTTGGAGGGAATTTACATATTATCTTTATCTCAACGCCCTCGTTAGAGAGAAGTCAGCGTTGCCTGTTATGCTCCGCTCTCTTGCGTCACCCTGAGAGGGCAGTCAAGTTAAGGGCATTGTAGAGATAATCAAGAGGTATTCTACATGTCGGTGGGGTGCCAGCCGGGTAAAGGAAGACACGGTTTACCTTGTACAGTTACCCAAGGCAAAGACGAAGCAAGGCCTTTCTATAATAGAAAGATGTAGCAGGGATTCTACTTCCATTTTGAGGGTTCAATGTGATAAAACACAGCGACATGTCTCTTCAAACATCAGGGATGGAGACAAAGATAGAAAAGGCTTTTAGTCTCTGGCGTGGCATGCTGTCTGCACAGCCATCGCCAGGAACATGGAGTGATGTCAAAGGCTCAGATGTGCTTTGGCAGCCAAGGTTGTGAGTTCTGAAGTTGATATTGGAGATATGGGAGCGACGAGTGGGAAGTATATGACCTTCAATACTCGCTATCCGCTCTTCCTCCTCCTCCAGCCTCTCCCTCTCCTCTGCCAGCTATGAAGCAAAGGAGCCCTTTTGTGTGAACTCTCTAATTAGGCAGACCTTGACGTGCGGATCTCACCCGTTGTTCCTCTTCATTTTGGTGGGAAAATATTTCATTGATTTTCGCAGCGATCGAAGGCGGGCGGAGCTGAGAGGGGCTCTGTGTGGGATTAGACTCTGCGGGGGGTTCTGGGATGGGTGGGGATGTGTGTGTGTGTGTGTGTGTGTGTGAAGAGGGGGGCGATGTCCCTCCTTGTAACCCCCAGCCCCTCCCCCCTCCACCCTCAGAAAGAACCAATTAAGGCTCTGATCCTGGAGCCATCATAACTCACCTCTTCCTCCTGCTCCCATTGTTCACTCCTTACCTGCTTTACCGCTGCAGATTGTGTCTTTTTTTGTTGTTTTGGATTTATCATTGTTATGATAAATCCAGCTCATTTACAAACATCTGGATTTGGCTAAGCTTTTTTTTTTTTGAGTGTGTGTTTCTCCAAGCACAAATATGATAACAGATGACCAACATTTCACAATCAAACAAAATCAAGTACTTGTCAAATCTGTCAGTAATTTAGTTCTTTGGTAACCCCGTCACTGAATGTCAGAATGACTTTGAGAGTGGTTTACATTTTTCTGTTATTTTCTAATTTCTTACATTGTGAGTAAGAGAAAGGAGACCGTCACAGGCCGACTGCTGTTGTTTTCCCTGTGGAGTACACAGCAATCACTCTCTCTTTCTCCCTCTCTCTCTCTTTCTCTCTCTCTCCCTCTCTCTCCCTCTCTCTCTCTCCCTCTCTCTCCCTATTTTCCTTGCTTGCTCCCTTTCCCCTGTCACTCCAGACCGTCTCTAAATTACGCCTTACCCCTGCAGGTGCCAACATCTCTCTGAAATGATTATTCCTACCACACAGAAGATTGCTTTTGGTAATTATATGTATCATAATTAAATTTGATGAACTCCTCCGAGACATAAAATCTCATTTGACCCAGGTGCTGGATTTCTCATCCTATACACAAAAGGAGAAATGTCTTCAACCATTAAGGGAGATGCACTCTGAATCTTGCACCTGACATCCTGATTAAGGAAAGCACTATTTCCACGTTCACCAAAATTCATTGGGGTCCATCAATAACTTAATTACTGAGCAGGATAAAAGCAAATTCTCCAAAATTACAGAGAAATAAATTGAAAAGGATTAGCTGTGTTGCCACACAAAGGCCAGCCCTGACTTTCAAAGCAATAAAAGACGGAAAGAAGGAAATCTGTCTTTCATTTAGGAGGAGGTATAATCGCTTAAGCCACAACAAAACAAGCAACCTGAAAGCAAACAAACAAAAAAGCAGCTGAAGGTCAATACCTGTTAAGCCAGGCCACACAGGGCCAAATGAGTCATAGTGCTCCACGTGTTCTAACTCTGTTTATAGAGGTGGGCATATAATAGAGTACAGTCATCCACTGCAATCACTCTCTGGAGAACTGTGCTGAGGTGACGATAAAAACGGATGGACACAAAAACATTTTGTGATGTTCAATTTACTTCTGTGCGCTCTCAAAATAGACACGTGTATGCATGCAGGTACATGTGCGCATTAGACACACACACTCACTCACACATACAAACACACAGACACCAGTTACGAAGTGCAAATGACCAGCCTCTGCTATGGTACTGGATTGCTCTGCTATATTTCTTTATTTGGGACATTTGTTAGTCTAAGCCTGGTGTGAAAGTGTAGGATATTATGCATATCAAACAAGCATGTAGCCCTCCACAGAGCTTGTGAACCATATTCAAACTCAGGCCTCATAGAGCAGTTTGTGCTCCAGGCTTTTCCTAGGCCTCCCAAGATCACTGTAAATATGCACACAGCTTACGGAGGCCCTGCAGCCAGCAAGCTCCCAGATTAGACTTAGGCCTTGGACAATCTCACAAGACAAACAATCAGTCAGTATGGATAGACACAACCCTACCATTGTTGTCCCCTCTGTGTTTGCGAAAGACATATCCTTTCTTTTAAAAAACATACAAACGCACATACACACAAAAGAAGGCCAGGGATTTGAGACATGGCCACTTTCTGTTTTTTTTTTACCATTCCTCCCTCTTCCTCCCTGCCAGGTCTCTCTCTCTCTCTCTCTCTCTCTCTCCATGTCTGTGCCATCATCTTTGTCATGGTCTTAGGGCCACAGTATTCCTCCACTGTCCTCCACTCAGCATTCGCTCCGAGTTTTCTACTCCCACACTCTGATCTGCACTGCTGGATGGATTGCTTTTTCTCCAACTCTCTCCCCCCCCTCTCTCTCTCTGCAGGGGTTCCCTGCTGAGCACCAATCCCTTTCTTTGCAGGTGATTGCTCAGGGAATATTGATTAAGGCAAAGATTTGCTGCTGAGAAGTCACTTTTCAAACTTCCTGTGACTTTAATGTGAAATAAAGTGAGCTGACTCCCTCGTCAGTGATAAACACCCTGTTATAGATGAAGTATACTTTTAAGAGAACGCTCATCTCCATCGCCATCTCTTCCTGTTTCTCTGTCTAACTCACTCTCTCTGTCCTACACACACACACACACACACACACACACACATACTACCAGCTACTATCCATGCATACCTAATGTAATGTGTTCCTCCTTGTGACAGGGGCACATATATCCCTCTGTCTCTAATTGCTGCGATTAAAGTAACAAACAGTATCAATTAAACCGAAGGCTTAGGAAACCGATACCATACAGAACATTACCCATATGAATGGCCATTACATCTGTTTAATTGACTATTAGTGGAGCTCTACAAGTGCAATTAAGCCATCCACGTGACCTTGCAGTGTCTCCTGAGCAATAAGGTAATAAGGTGTGTAAAATGTATGGGTAGTCCTGCCTTTTGGAAGGCAAGTTCCAGCTCCAAGGCAGCAGTCAAACCCTGGCATTAATCTGTGATCAGCTTTCCCTGCCACACACCACAACCATTAGGGGGGCAAACACCAAGCTGATCTCCATCCTGACTCCGGAGGTCTTCAAATTCTCATCGGCAACATGCCAAAAGTTGTGGAAAAAGAGACGCTTTCAACAACTCTGTGGTGACATAATTGCATGTAGCATGTTGCATGTATCTAAAAAAATATGGAAAACAAAAAAACAAAACAAAAACAATAAAGGGCAAAAAGTGATGAGGGAGGCACTTTTTTACTATCGCAAAATCGAAAAGGCAGAAAATGGACTGTTTCGTGTTTCTTTTTGGCTTCCTTTCTGTCTGGCACAGGCCCTGCACAGCAGTCTCTCTGCTAATATGAAGCTGGATATTATCAATCAATTACAGTCAATAAACAGTTATGGGGGTATGCTGAGAGTTGGATACATCCCCATCTCTTCTGCCTCACCTCATTAACCATATCATTACTGTGGAACACACTTTCCAGTGTCTGAAGAGCTGTAAAAGTCTCTGCCAACTGGGATTCAAGAGGCTACTGTACTTGTGTGTTTGCGTGTGCGTGAGTGTGTGTGTGTGCACATGTGTGTTTGAGGCACAGAGAGGAGTTTAGGTGGCAGGATAATTTCCACTAGTTTGTCAAAATATTGCCGTTTTCTTTGGCAAGAATCTGGGCCACTTCTTGGGAAGTTTGTGTGTATTCAGAGTGACGGCTCGTTTATTAGTGGCTGATGGCTTTTAACACGCCGCTGCCAGGCAGACGGCGATGACAAAAGCTGCTTATTTCCCTAGCCATTATGAAGCCAAGCATTAGACGTCACACTCATACATAGCACTGACAGTAGTGTTACTGAATAATAACCCTGCACTTCTGCTTTCTTTACTCACAATAAACGAAAACAGAATTATCGCCCGCTGAGTCACAGACCAAAAAGTGATTGACTTGTTTTCCAAGGTGTTTATTGAGTGCATTTTAGTACAATAGTTCTCAGAAAGTTACAGCTTACAAACTCTTGACACATACTCGTCACAATTTACAAGTGGTAGCTATACAGAAACAAAAAAGGAAACAGTTCACGCTCTCATACAATATACTTGCGCACACACAAACGTGTGTCCACGCACAAATGTGTCCACTATGTGCGCGCACTCTCTCTCTCTCACACACACACACACACATACATACACACACGCACACACACACATACACACATAAACAAACAGTGACACATGCACACTCACAATCAGCTCCTCCATCCATTGTGTACCATAGAGTGAGGTCATCACTGGTATCCTGGAAAGGGCCCATGTCGTCTTAACGCCTTCTTCCCTATTGACTGCCCACAGCAATTCTTGGTGTGTGTTTACTGTGTGTGTGTATGAGTGTGTGTGTGTGTGTGCGTGTGTGCATGTAAGTCCGTGGGTATGAAGCATCATGAGTATGTCTTTTTCTATGTGTCAATTATTGTGCGTATTTCTGTGAAATCCATAGTCTGAAACAGAAGAAAAAGAGAAAATGTAGCAGTTTAGTATGTTTAGTTTAGTGAGGAGACATGTCAGGTCATTTACAGGTAAACTCGCCCTCCACTGCACAGACCTAAAAGTGACAGGCATGAAATCAGCAGCTAAAGGGATCGGCGGTCACTTCTCAGACAGTTACAGCACCATGAAACATTTAACAAGCTCTGTTCTTGTGTTTTGTATCACTGTGTGATGAATGGCTTCCATGTGAAATGGCTTTCAGAGGGAGACGGCAAACCGCCTCTCAATTCATCACATTGGAGTGTCATTACAGTCAGATATTTACAAAGACAAACACAGAGCAAATGGAAAAAAGGAATTACACTGTTGCATAATGAATACATTCTATCATCTTATTCACAGGCTCTTAGGTTGAAAAGCAAATACATGAGATGGGGCTGAATAGAGGACTAATGCATTCAAATTGAATCACTGGCTTCAGTGAAAGGATTTATACCAATCTTGAAGAACATGTGATTATATTTAGGAATACTTGGCAAATCAATGAGTTGGAGAATTGAAAAGAAAAAGCAATTGATTTTGCACATAATGAAAACCAGTTGCATGATTACGGTATTTTTCATTACGGACCAAACCAAAAAAACTCACATTAAAGTATGAAAGGGCTGTTGCCACATAAACCACGCTACTAGCTGGAAACTGTTTCCCATCATCGAACTTATTCTCTCGCTTTTATCTCATCTACCATTTCCTTCTTCTTGCCACCGCTGTTGCATCCCGCTCTAAACTGGCTCACCCCCCTCTCTTTCTGTCACATACGAACACACACTGTCAGGTCCCAGCCCACTCTCTCTTCATTAACTATCAGGCGAGAGACCAGACACTATAATAATATAATAGAGGGTTCCTCTGTGTGTGCGTATGGATATAAGCGCGTCCGTCTGTGTGTGTGCGTGTGTGTGCGTGCACGTTCCTGAGTGTGTGTGTGTTAGTTTCGCGACAGCCCCATCAGTCTCCCTCCCCGTGGCTGATCAGATGCCTGTCAGATGGGGGTCCCAGCAGGTGTCTGCTCCCCTGCCTAGGCCTAGTGGAGCGTGGAGCCAACCATTTCTCAGGCCGGACCCGGCCCGGCCCAAACCGCGGCCCAGGACAGCTTGGTTACACCCAGGATAAACGAGCTGGAGACCCGCCAGCCAGCGGGAGCAGCCAGGGAGAGAGGGCAGGACAGACAGAGGAGGAGGAGGGGGACGGGCTGAGGGGGGTGAGTATACTTAATAATCTGCTAATGGGCCTGCCATCAATTTCTAATTTTGGATGCAAGGTGGTTAGCACTGTCTTCAGTCATGTGTCAGTGCCTCTCTTCAAATAGGAGCCAAAACCTTAGAAAGGGAGTACAGCAGGGTCACAAATACTGTACTGCAGGGAATTTGACACTACAACAATTCACGATAATTGTGTATGAACTAAGAGACATTAATGCCATGGCTCTATGTCCAATGTATTTTGTTACTGTCACTAGAAATTTCAGGTCTATTTCCTTTCAGGTCTAATGTCCAGGTGGTGTTAACATGCTGTAGTTTCACCAACACTTGCCAGAACAACTTGTTTTTCTGAATCGCACCAACACTGTTCTTTTCCATAGCCTAAATTAACAAGAGACCAGTAAGAGGCGAAAAGGCAAAAGAAACTAAGACTGAGAGCAAAGCTAGTCATCACCAAGGTGCCCTAACCCTGCTGCCAGACGGAGCCCAGACACCATCACAGCCCACAGACCAATCACGCTGCAATCATAACCCGCTCCCCTAGACGAAAAATGAGAAATCAACCTTGTGGACCATCCAGAACTATCTTTCTTCGACAAAATATATTTCAATCCTACTTCCTGAAATATTGCTGTGTAATTTCATAGACAGTCACCCTTGACATCCCTGGTGAGTAATGCAGTCATCTCACAATCACCAAACATACATTTGCAAATACCACTTCCAGTAGTTGCGGAGGGATTCTCATATGCATAAAACTCTCTGAGGCACGGCAGCATTTGCACTCAACCTGCCTGACCATATGGCAGCAGCATATAGTCAGAGTACATAGATTTACTCAGTGGCTTAGCTTCAGCGCTCTTTGGGTGGCTGTGCTGCACTGTGAGGAGTGGAGTGCCTGTGTGGGCTGTTTAAGTCTGTGTGTTCATCGGGATGGCATCAGGCGTCTGTTGGCAAACCTCAGCCCAGATGTTCATTCTCACTGCGCTGAGAAGTGACGCTGATTCACTCCAATTTCCAACGCCTTGATTAGCTACTCTCCTATTCATTTCAGACTGCCTGCAAATCCCGCCTTGGCCAGGATAGCTCGCCGTACCCACGAGAAAGACAAACTGGATTTGCTGGAAATAATATCCTCCAGATATAGAGCAATTTGGTGTTAAGTATTTTTCCAGTGTCATCAGCAGGTACTTACCGTGGATTTGGGCCAGCCAAAGCGTGGAGTCGCCATCCCCTCTGGATGGTGCCAAGCACTCCCAATACAAACAACAGATCAGAAAGAAAACAAAAAATACAAAAAACAAACAAAAAAAAACATATCTGTACAAGTAAGTGCTCACCAGCAAGAGACAGCACCCACATTTAACATGATCTCCAATGAATGGATATTTTGTCAATTATTTTTAACTCCTACAGCAATTTTCATATAGATCTACAATACCAGTTCTTTGTACACAATTCTTTATACATTTTCCCACAGGTCAAAGTCTGATCAGGATTGTCCTTGTGCCCCTACTGGAATAGGGGGACACCAACAACACAGTGTCCGTTGTTTAGTCGTCCGAAGGGAAATGGGGCACCATAGGAATCTACACATTGCATGTGTCTATCACAATCCAGTCAACAAATATGTCTTTGCCAAAAATGCAAGCAGAGAGAGTTCTGTACATACATATTCATACATGTCACCTTCAATATGAAGGTTTATTCTGAAAGATATAATCATATTTAGCAAGAGATAAACATATTTATATTCTCTGAATCTGGGTGGGGCTGGTTGAGAAGTCCTTTGGCAAGGCCTTCCACCCTGGGCTCCACAGGTAGTGTTACAGTTAAAATAGGGGGAGGGAAGGGGGTTCCTGCTATAGTGATAAAACAAACAAACAAAACAGATGACAGAAGACAAAAATGTGACTAAGTTCTCAATTTCCACCAAGTCTATTTACGATACAATTTTGAAACAAGCAAAAGATGATGTTAAAGTTGAAAATGGTACTCCTCTGTACATCCCTGTATTCTTCTCCCTCTAATGATTCATATTGGTAATTGCTTTTTTCTCTCTTGGATGAGTGTTTCTGACTTGGTTCTGGCAAGGTTCAAGGCATCTGCATTACACACATTGAGGACGGCGTGGATAAAATCACAGGTGATAGCCACAAGTCGTTTCTAAATGTCTCACACTTCTGTTTACAAATGTAACATCTTCAAGTCCAGATAATGTACAATATCAATCATTTCACCATAAAGTCTGATATTGTGAGAGATTCCCTGTGTTGGCGTCTGATTGTTGGTGTGATTTTGGTATGTCATGAAACGAATGGCAGTCCTTAACCACAGCAACTGATGTCAGTCTTTCAGGTGCGGATATGTGGTGAGACAGTATCAAGTCTGGACCCTGAACTCCTAGTGTGGATTGCTCAGATGAGTGAGGCATGATGACAGTTCTTAATCATGTGGTAGTGTGGGACCCTGGTCTCCTGGTGTCATGGTATTGGATTAGATTAAGACGATAGTCTCGACTCTGGCGCGTTCCGACGGATCGGGGGTCATTCGAGGGCTGCCATTGTTGTTGGTCCTGCGAATGCTGCCCGTCCCGTGGCACAGCGCCCCCTGTAGTCATGCCATAGTAGTGGGCGACTGGCTCATCTGCACCCGCATGGACTGGATGTTACTGAGGATCTTCTTCTGGTGGCCAGCCAGGGTCACTCCTATCCTAAGCAAGTCCCTGGAGAGAGAGAGTGAGAGAGAGAGAGATAGAGAGAGAGAAGAGAGAGAGAGAGAGAAATAAGTGCGAAGCAAGAACACATCTTGAAGAAACAGAGGAGAGGATTTCCATCATATTGAAGTATGTACTAAAGGACACAATTGCAGCTTAGATGGCTAGTGGCCATGAACACAAAACACAAACACAAATGTCTATATGGATTCAATTAACTCTTGAGAGAAGACTTCCACATCCAATAATCACCCTAATAATTACAAATCCATGTTGCTTTGCATTGCAAAGCCACTGTAATAAATGCCACCAAGCTCCAAGCATACACAAGAACAGTTTTATTAAAAAATACTGTATATATTAGAACAAAAGGTTTTATTTTTTCATGTGAATTTGTAGACCAAGCTACATTGTTAATTAAAATAAATGAATTACATTGCAATTAATTGCAACATTTGTTCCTATCAGTGGCACACTTGCCTGGAGGAGAGAATTCCTTTATGAATTTGTGTTTATGGATTTAAGAGGTCTTTCTTTATAGTGGAGATCTGCAATACACCTTCACACAAACACAAAAACAGTATTATGTGATTTACTTCCAGATCCATTTTTGAAAAAAAAACTGAAAACCATTAGTCAATATTTAAAAAAAAAACAACCAGATGATTCTATTCTCAAAAATACTATCCACTATTTTGTAACCATAATGTGCTTTACTTTCAAGCCAGCAACCATTTTGTCTAAAAAAAACAAAAAAAACAAAACATTTTGAGTCTCACTGGGCCCTCGCATGCTAAAAATGCATGCGCTTGTCATACTTTAAATCACTTCCGATAAGTGCGTCTATCAAATGGCATGTGCTATCAGGTTTTGGAGGTTTCTCAGTTGCACGCTGGCGGGTGAACTCACTCTGAGGTCATCTGAGCCACCAGCTGCAGGGAGGTAAAGCCTGAGTTGAGGAAGTTGTCTCTGTACTGGGTCATCTTGATGGCAGTGAGCCAGTCCTCTACCGAGCTGAAGGTGTTGAAGTCGGGTATGGAGCGGTCCAACAGTGGCTGGGAAGGCCTGGAGGAGAAAAGAGAGGACAGGAGGAGAGAGAGAGAGAGAGAGAGAGAGAGAGAGAGAGAGAGAGAGGGAGGGAGGGATGAGAGGAGGAATGGAGCTGGGCTTTGATGCAATATTAAGCAAGGGGGAGTTCGAGAGAAGGGGAGAAACTGTGGTTAAGGTGTGTGTGTGTGTGTGAGAGAGAGAGTGAGAGAGAGAGAGGGAGAGGGAACGAGATGGAGAGTGTGTGTGTGTGTGGGGGGGGGGGGGGTGACTTCTAAGCAGCAGAAGAAGAAAATACTGGGGAGAAAAAGTTCAACATTTGATGCAAGCAACAGTAATAAATTCATGTTTATTTTATGTGAGGATGAAAACGTAAGTGTGTATGTGCTGACGGGGTTACTTTGTGTAGACGGCATATGTAAATATATGTGAAATTGGCCGTGAAAATAGGCAAAAAGCATATTTTAAAGACCGGACAAAAAGCATATGTCCGTTTGTGTGTGTGCATGTGTGTGTGTGAATATGTGCGCCCACACATTGCTGTAAAAGTGTTTTCACTCACACTGCAGGGATGTTGGCCACAGCTTTGAGGCTGGTGGGGTTACGGATCATCTTGTCCAGGGTGCTGACTATGTCGGTGAAACGGGGTCGCGCATTGCGGTCCTTCTGCCAACAGTCCAACATCAACTGGTGCAGGGCGCTGGGACAGTCCATGGGCGGGGGCAGACGGTAGTCCTGTTCGATGGCATTAATCACCTAGGGAGATAATATATATATAGAATATGTTATACACTGAGTCATACAGTAATTGCAACAAATCCTTACTATCTGTTTGCAGTTCTACTTAGACTAGGCGCTGGCTGGGAGTGAGCACATCAGGACAATCTGGATAGTGTCAGATAAATTGTCAATAATGTACTTTATATCAAAAAATAGACTGATTTGACTATTTGGTGGCATGGAGAAGTTTCTGTGATTGATGACATTCCACATCCCCAATCTGTCACCCTGACTGGCTCACCCCTGCCTCAACCCCTCCCACAAACACTCACACACACACACACACTCCCTCCCTCTCTGGTCACTCGAGAGACACTTAGTGCTCAGGCTGATGTGCCCTTCTTCTTGACTCTAGCCAATCACATGTCACTCCTGGAGGAGGGAGCGGGGGAAGTGAGGGAAGGGAGGGGAGAGGCAGACCAAAGGGGAGCAGAGGCAGTGTCATTCTAGAAGGAAGTGTCTGGGGAATGGGCAGATTGCATATAATTAACACTGTGAAGTACAGCCACTTGACACATGTCTCTTAGAGGCGGCACAGGCTATCCTGGCCTTGTTAAAGAGAAGCTGCAGTTTCAAAGTAGTCTGAGTAATAAAAGAGTGAAGTGTTTTGTAACAGTGGAAAGAAGTTGGTATGAGACTTGGCGCTGATTTTTAAGTGGAGTTCCAATGAGAAGCTGTAATACACTGACCACTCCTCACCGCCTCACTAGTCCTCACAGGGGTTGTTGATTATTAGATAGATACAATGGAGGGTTTGTAATGGATGGGCAGCATTATGTGAAAGTAAAATGTGTTTACTCCACAGTTGTGCAGACACTTTTCTAGTGGCTACTATAAAGACTGCTCAGATTGCTGTATTGCACATTGATGGACCTAGCCCTCAGCCATATCCATATTGTATGTAGATGTAATCTTTCCTTAAAAATGCATAGTTGGAAGATAAAGGTCTGGTGTGAGATCGAGTGTAAAATATACTATCATTAAAAATTAGAGGCCGCGCTATAGGTTGCCAACTCCACCGCTGAGATGAGTGCTACTCAGCAGAATCTTGACAAATGGTGCATATGGAGAAGTGTTTGTGAGTGTGTGTGCGTGCGCGTGCGTGTGTGCGTGAGTGTGTGTGGACTAAGCAGCCGGCCATGCTGAGTGGTGCCAGTCCTCCTCTCTGCATTAGTCCCACCAGGCAGTGTTTGCTGCTGGCCCACTGAGGCAACATCTGCTGGGTTGGACAGTCCTAGTGGAGCAGGGTCCATAGAGGCCTGATGGTTGGCTAGCTGGCTGACTGTGGGAGCTTAGGGAGAGAGACCTCATAGTGTGGGACTATATCCAATGAGTGGGTGTATGTGTTTGTGTGTGTATGGGTGCGTGTGTGTGTGTGTGTGTGCTTGCGTGTGTGCGTGTGTGTGTGGACCTTGTCCAAACGGACATGGGGAACAAAGCGGAGCTCTCAGCAATCATTCACTGCTCTCAAAAGCCTCGGCCAGGAAGGAAAGGGGATAGTGTGAGATTGTGCCATAATAAGTCTGCTTTCAAAGTCACAGTCAAGGACATCTTCAGTGATGATACGATCAGATGGGAACTGATAAAAACTTGTGATTTATTACAGCTTCCGCTCTTATGAGTTATCCTTGATTGTATGTCTATGGGGCGAAAAGATAGTATAACCACATCTGTACAGGAATGGCAGTTCTATTACAGTATCTAGAGAGGCAGTTTGTTCAGATTTCAAATGTCATTTTTGTTGCATGGAAGAAGTTGAGAGAAGAGATAACGCCCTCAAGTTAAACGTTCACTCAATCTTTCTCAGTGTTTATTTGAAAGAAGAGCGAACACTCACATCCTGGTTGGACATGTCCCAGTAAGGCCTCTCTCCAAACGACATCACTTCCCACATGACGATGCCGTAGCTCCACACGTCGCTGGCTGAGGTGAACTTTCTGTAAGCAATGGCCTCCGGCGCTGTCCACCTCACCGGGATCTTGCCACCCTGCGGAAAGCAGAGAGGAACAAAAGGGATTTGGGGGGGGGGAAGAGAGAGAGAGAAAGAGAGAAAATTCAGAGTCCAAAATTGTTTGTATTACAACATTCTTTTCAGCTGTTCAAAGCTGACCATTAGCCCCCCTTTTGCCTCTCCCGTCCTCCTCCAGCTCTCTACCGCTTCATCCCTTCATCCTCCAAGTGTATCGATCCTCCGGCAGGCAGGGCGCGCACAAGATAGCGCCTCTGCCTCAACAGCGGCTCCCAACAGTGTTCGCCCTTCACACATCGACCAACATTACGTTTAGCGTCTCCTCTCCCACAGCCCTGTTTGAATAAAGGGAGATAGGCCTGGGCTTCTGCTCGCATGTCGACCGTGTCTGCCTGTAATTGGGCTACCTGGGCCCCGGGCATGCCACGCGCACCGTTGATTGAAATTGACAGCAGCTTGCTTAAAATTCCACGCACACCCACACACACACGCGCGCGCACACGCACACATACAGACACACTTGGGAACACACGCACAAGCGCAGACATGAACGATTGCACGTGCACAGACACACTCACGCACACACACACAGACAGACACACATTAATCCCTGTTTGTGCCCCCCACAGCACCTCCCCTTATATCCTAGTTGAGCTAGCCAGTTTAATAATGCCAATTAGCTGAACCTGAGCATTTGCAGATAAGCCGCTGTTGGAAACAAACCCAGACCCAGGGAGAAACCCACACAGACCACCCTGTTCCCAGCTCACTCTCTGAGAGGGGGAGAGGGAAGGAGAGAGAGAGAGAGAGAGAGAGAGAGAGAGAGAGAGAGAGAGAGAGAGAGAGAGAGAGAGAGGAGACATGGAGGATGAGCTTCAGAATCAGTGTGTATTCCTGGGTGTTTCCATATAGTCGGCTGCTGTACTGTTTGAAATGCTGGACAGGAATAATCATGCAGAGGTTTATCTGTGTGTATGTGTGTGTGTGTGTGTGTGTGTCTATACCCACTTATGCAGGTTTCTGATGTGGGGTGTTGAGCGGCGGTGCGGAGCTGGACAGACTGAGCTCATTAATGAGCAGCTCTCTGGGGTTTGACCTCTGAGAAGCTGCTGACCCTGAACAGAGAGTTAACCTCTGACCCCTGGTGGAGACGGGTGTCAGGACGCACTGCGACACGGAGAGGCAACACCAGCCACACTGGGGGTGGGGGGTGGGGGGGGCATGTAGCAGTGATGGAATGAGGCAATGGTGCAGTGTGTGTGTGCATGAGTGTGAGATAGAGAGAAAACGAGAGCGCAAGAAAGAAATAGAGAGAGGAAGAGATCAATAGTCGAATAAAGGCTATCTAAGCCCCAGCGACTTCAATGCTTTTCTCATATCTCAGACTAGTTCATATCTGAATCGTTTCATCTAAACCCAGACCCCGGGACACTTTCTGTTGCCCTTTCTTTTGTCTGAGGGCAATGGAGCTACATGAATACAAGGCAAACACCGTCTCTACCGATGGACAAAAAAAAGCCAATCCCCTCATCTCTCACTCTGTCAGGGGCAATGCTCCAAGTCGATTATTTTGTTTGGACACGCATACACAAGATGAAAAACGAAAAAAACAAAACACAGAGCAACATGAGAAAAACACCCGCTCCGAGCACAGCGCTCTCTATTACGGCCTCTCTTTATCATCACTCGCTTACTCCCTTCCTCGCTCTGTACATCTGGTCTCATGCCCCGGGACCCTGGTGGGATATGAGCTGAGTGTCGCTGCAATGGCCTGAGCAAAGACACAGGCTGTACAAGAAGCTCCCAATGCGCCTCCAATGAGACGGGCCTTAGTAATAACATTTCCAAGGCGGCTGAGTCGCAGGCAGCTATGCAAACCCTTAGTAATTACCGCTGTGGGCCAGTGATGGCTCTGCCAAAATCCTGCTTTAATAACATAAAGTGCTGAACAGCTCATGCAAACAGGGAGGGAGGCAAATACATAATAAAAAGCATTGGAGGGTTTTTTTTATTTTTTTTCATGAGAAAGAGAGTTAATACCACGGGGAATGAGTTGGGGGTGGGGGGGTGTAGTGAAAGTGACGATGGGAATTAAAACAGACCTAGTGTCAACACAAAACACAGTCGCTTTGTGAAGCCTTGGAGCGTGGAAAGAGTTCTTAGGATAGTACGCGTTATGTTGTATTGGCTACTGGAAAAGGAACAAGCTGTTCTCTGTTGGCCTTGAAGTTTAAAATCCCCCCTAAAACAGAATTCACATATTCCTAATATACAGTTTACTCAGAATTTGTGTACATGAACCACCAGACTCTCCCACAGCTACTGCAGATGCAAGAGAACTAACAAGCCTAAAGAAGACTAATCTGTAATGTCACCATGTGATACTTTACAAAACTCCACTGATAATAACTAAAGAGGGTGACTTTGTGACAGTACCCAATTTTCCAGAGAAATTGTACCAGACGGGTACATTTTCTGGTTGACAAATGTTCGCACTACAAAGGAAAAGTGAGTGCTTATGTGGGCGTAAAAACCTGTGATAAACTCACCTCAAAGTTGCTATTCCACATACTGTCAAAAAACCATCCCTGACATCATAAAAATTGGGATTTTTGTTCTGTGTGGCCATGTTTCTTATGCTTGCCTGCATGCATGTATGTGCTCATGCCTGTGTGCATTCCCACATCTGGTGTGTGACCTACACATACATCTAGGCGTCCCCTACTCACTCCATTGTCTTGACAGAGAATTCCCATACAGAACACCTTGGACGAGAAACATGAGCGGGCCGTCATCCATATGTCACCAGAATGACATTACAGTACGTGACTGGTTCCAACTGGTTGTGACCGGCTGTGACAGGTCGTGACCAGTTGTGACAGCCAGTGATACATCTGGAGTGGGATTGCAATGAGGATGTGGTGGGACTGTCGGGTGAAGAAGGATCACGGTGACACCGGTGTGTTCCTGTGACAGCCAGGTCTGAAGGCTGAAGGATAAGCATGTGGAGGCCAGGTAGTGTGTGTACGTGTTATGGTCCCTTGACCCAGTGATCAGTGACTGGATGTTACACATCTAATGTGTGTGCAGGCAAGGCACACATAGACACATGTATATACACACACACACAGGTACACACACCGAGGATATGAAACACCTGTCATGTCTTTGCGGTGGCTTGAGCTATGCATCCACCGATGTGCTGAATACCTGAATGTAGACTGTCATTGACATGCTGCCGCGCCGCAGAATGAAGTAAAATGCAGAGCAAATACCTGTCAAAATACCTGTCAAAGTACAATCAACAGTGCATCACTCAAACTTGCAGCAATGTCCCAGAAAAACATAATTGAAAAAGAAGAGTCCAGCGTGTCTCGTTTGATTTATTTAATGTCTGTCATTACATCAAACACCAAACAAGCTCCTCTCTCACTCGCCTGTCTCCTGTGGTCTTGTTTTTCTACGGCTCTTTCACTTCACAGAAGCTATTTAAAGATTCCAACTTTCTTCCCTGAGCTGGAAGACAAATATGTAGATCTGACTCTTTCTGTCTACCCCCCCCCCCCCCACCCCCCCTTCTCCTTCTCTCCCTTACTCCTCCAACTTCAGTAATCCATTTCCAAACAATGCGCACTCAAATGGTCTTGAGCACATTTACTTAGGCTGGGGAGAGTGCTCCATCAACAGCCGTTTAATGAAATCCTGAGAGCAACGATCTGCCCTGGATGTCTGCCCAAATAGAATGAGAAAGAGAAAGAGAGAGAGAGATAGACAGAGAGAGGGAGAGCGGCACAGAGGGATGGAGGGAAAAATAGAACGAGAAAAAGAAAGGGGGTGGTGAGAGAGATGTTGGCTTCACAGACACCCATGGGAACGTCTGCTGGAGAGAAAGACACGGGCCTTTCACCCTACGAACACCGAAGTCACCTCAAACTCAAGAGCCGAGTTTGTCGGACATTTAGAGCTTTTGTTTTTAAATTAGATTATAGCAACAGAATTCCCTAACTTTTCTCTACTGTGCGTGAGAAGATAACAGCGAGGAATGAAACATATGCTGAGAATAGCCCCCATCACTGCGCTACTTCTGGGAAATTGAATCATGATAAACTATGCTTGATTTTGCTGGGGACCTTCAGTCTGCTGCACTATCTGATCCCAGTTTGAAAACCACTGCTGCCAGGAAGTACAATTGACTATATTCAAGTTATAAACTACTTCATAATACAGCAAGAAAAAAAAATCAGCATTGTCTCATTTTACTGATCTTTTTCTATTGTTTTCCCAGTTCTCGAGAGAATACACTAATAACTAAGAAAAAAGAGTCATGCCACTGAATTCCTCCTACATGACTCAGATTGAATCGGAGCAATCAGACTGTTCAGCATTCTCCATGGTGTCTTTTGCTGTTTGCTCCATTAAAATCCCTTCCCATCTCCATAAGTGCCATGTTTAGTATAACAGAAATGCCAAATCCCTCAGTGCAACCTCACCAACGGCCCTCGATGCCTCCGGCATCCACTGGGACCCTCAAATTAAACCTAGCAAGGATCCCATTTTACTATCCCATGCTTTAATATTAGACAGTGACCTTGGCCTCTGTTAGATTCCTTCACAGGAATATAGGCAATTATCCACACAGAGCCTTATCACGTTGGAGCGCAACCTGAGGTCGCATCAAACAGACCTGATTTTCCCATTAATGTCGAGGCTAATATTATGCCTCACAACCTATTTTGTTAAAGCTGCTAGAAAGGGAGTTCCACCTTTGATAAGAACATTATGAGAAAAGCAATAATCATGTCAGCCCTTTAATTTTGAAGGGGAGAAGCTCTTATTTTGAAGAGAAATTAGTGCTTTGGTAAAATCACCAATATTACATATAATTCTTGTGACTATGCAGTAATATTCATTATGGAGACATAGGCTCACCAATAGAGAAAGCAACTCCCTCAGTGATTTAGCTGTACACAAACCACTTCATTGTGAATCCTACTCAGATGCAAATGCACTCCAACAGCCACAGATGGCGAATCAATGCCCACCTAATACTGACTCTGGCACACATGACAGAAGGTATAAATCAAGGTGGGAGCTTTGGATGGTTGTTCCCTCTTTGATGCAGGAATCAGGTATGGGTCATATTTTTCTCAGAATCTATACCTCCTCCACATTCATATTAATGTTCATGCCTGGATGTTCTCCTGCTGCATTTAAACCGAGACTGAGGAAATTAAACTCTACCATCTGAATAAAATTACCCTGGAAATATAATATAATATAATTAGTTCCAAACACAAACCAAAAGTATAATAAAATAAAAAAAACAAACTAGGGCAAGGTGGGATGTTAGAGTGTTCCCTGCAGTTAAGAATGAGCATGATATAAGCCTGGAGTTCTTACGGTAAGTTCAACCCTTGAAGCTGCAATATGCAACTTTTTTTTGTATTAATGATGTTGGGGAGCCGTGTCGTTTGGGCGTGGCCAGGGGTGAGCTGGGTTGTGACTATCAAGGTGAGGCTAGCAGCCACAGCACAGAAAAGTCACAGCAACAACAACAGCAAAGGCAAAAAGTAGTAAAAAAAAAGAAAGTACAGCAAAGCTAACCAAGGCCTGTTCAAAAACATGGGTAAACATCGACATTGTTTTTCCACGCTGGTACCATCCATCTGAAAGGAGATGAAAGGATTGAGAGAAGGACCACAGAGCAAGCTTGTATACTGCGAGACAGGTAGGATGCTCGCCAGTTTGCTGTGTTTCTTATGTAAGAAGCTGGCGGTGCTAGATTATCCCACAGAGTTCGTCAAGTCAGCTCGTCAGTCCCGATGGGAAGGAGGGCAAGAGTTGCAATATACTTTGCTGCCTCAAGGAGTTGATGTCTATAGGCTCTATGTCTGCATACAGGTGTCCTTAAAAGCAGGCGGAACAGAAAGTCCCTCCGTTTGCTTTTTCCAAATCCAAATGGACATGTTCCCATTTCTCTTCTTGTTTACTTTGAGATTCTGTCCCCTTAACTCGAGGTGCATGAATATTTCACCACAAGGAGAATAGACAAGCCAAAAAAGTACATGGGCCCGAAGCCAGAGAGGAGGGGAAAGGATGCAAATAGAAAACAGACAAATGACAGAAACAACAGTGCGGTCCACATAGTGAGTATGTGAGCACCGGAGCAGAGCTGAGAGAATGTCAGTCAGGTTACAGGGGTTTGACGGATGAGCTTTGTTATTGGCTCCGAGTGACCTCGCCGTTCAACCCCTCTCAGCCTCAATGACACAAACACACAGAAAAGCACTTCGGGGACATACATGTGTACACACAGACATACAAAGACACAACACACACTTCCAACCACATATATGCTCATTCAGTTGCAACATACACATTGCGTGACATGCAAGGCAAAGACCGCCTTACCACAACGTCAGCTGAGGCCCAAGCAGAGATTCTTGAACCGTACATGCCGCCCTCACTATGGCCCTCTGGGCATGAACCCTCAATAGAAAGCGTAACACCACTTATCCAAGCCTTTTCAGACTTGACACGCTATACGCCCCCACGCCAAAACACGGACACACACACACACACACACACACACACACACTCTCACTATCAACCACTTAAGCGCTGTCATCTTCACCACTAACTGTGCATTAAACCCCAATGACCACAAATAGACCTCTAGCTTTCGCTTGCCAAACACACTCACCCATGAACACAGACACACAATAAAACACACACACACACACACACACACACAAACACACATCATCACCACCGCAAACAGTTTGACGCACCATTCGTCACACCCACACTGAGCTTGTCCTTCGGATGTGCCTGTATGTCCCTCAGGGAAAAGCCTTGGAATGGGACAGAAGTGGACAGCCGGAGAAAAGGGATGGATAGATAAATGGATGCAGGGATGGATGGATGGATGGATGTCTCCTTGGATAGATGGATTGATAAATAAAGAGAGTGATGTGAAAGTCTTCCTGGCCCGCAGGGTGTCCAAAAATCAATCCTGTCCTCTGCCAGATTAGCAGGGTCACATCTCACCCGCAGCTGGTGAGTTGCCTGTGGGTTACTCCTGAAACCATGCCACCAAGTCTATCCAATCAGGCAATGAATACAAACACACACACATAAGAAAGTGCACTGCTGCAGCAAAACACAAAACAGCGCACCCAAACTCTCTAAATTAATTAGCACATATCACCTTAGTAAGACCAGTGCAATCCAAACATTGTCCTGTGAGCCTAATTAATCACGACTTTGGTGAGCAGCCAACAGAGAGGGAGGACAGCCCCCTTCTGTCTGGAATCTCCACTACATAGATCCAGGGTGAACCCACATCCAGGGTTAACACAATTACCAGCATGCCCTCCCAACCATACATCCAGCATCACACCACAGGCACTGTAATTGGTTTGTCTAGAAATGTGGGGAAAAATTAGAAAAGGAATAGAGGGAGAGAAGTGATTAATTTGCCGGAGGAGGAGGTCGATGGTGATGTAAATCACTGCATGTCAGCGGAATTTAATTTCCCTGATTCCCGCGGCCTTGTCTGCCATGCCAGCCTTGCTCGCTGATTGGCTAGCATCGGGTCATAAGCTGAAGAGGTCGGGAAGTGAAGGGCACCGTGCGTGGCTCAATTATAGGACGATGTACCAGACCCAAGGACCCCCGACTCCCCCCCATGATTGTGTCCTAAACACAGATGGCATGTTCCCCAGAATAGAGGGGATAAGGGGTCAGGAAAACAGGTGAAATGGAAGTCTATGGTAACATCAGCTCAGCGCTTTATGCATTCTCTTCAGATGGAAAAGTTAATTGCATTTCTTTTTGGAATAATTTGAGAACTTAACTGGATTCAACCTCTCAGTGTGTAGTGGGATCTGAATGAAATTGCTCTTTTGATTCGGAAGGAACAAAAATAGTTATGGAATTGAAGATTTCATCTGGATGCTTATGATAATAATGCGGCACTCAGTAAGAGAGTGAAGCGCAGCCAAAGCTTTGATGTGCTCATTTTAAAATCTCTATCAGGGAAAAACACACCATCAAAATAACCTGACTGTGTTGCCATCAAAACAACTCCCCAGGTTCAAACTTCAAACCTCACCTGTTCTATTGACTCTCCAGATAATGCCCTCAAGGAGACTTTGTTTGCATTAAACAACATCAAAATGCCGACCACAATCTATAATCCAATCCCCACCTTTTACTCCCTCTCTGTTATATCAGCAAGCTCAGCGGCACAGACAACAGAGGCGCTGCTCCTCTTTGTTGCTCAATAAGACCCATTCAGCAAGGTTTAGCCACAGAGGTCAGACAGACAAAGCAAGCTCTTCCTGGGGAGCAATTAGCTCCCAACCGCACCAATGTGAGGTCACATCCCCTCCGGCCCCTATCACACTTCCTGTTCACACCTGAGCTGCCATCTCCTGTCAATCAGCAGTCTCCACAGGGCCTTGTTGTCTGTGTGTATATACTGTATATGTGTGCGTCTGTTTGTGTAGCCTTTCTAACTAAGATGCTGAAATATCAACAGCTGGAGCAGACCATTTCACAGCTAGGCTACAAGTGCAAACTTTTAGTTTTCGTATTTGGCAGCCTGGGTCATGTGCACAAGCTAGTTGTGAGGGGCCTTCAGATGGCTGGTCTCCCTAAGAGAAGGGCCAAGCAGTTAGCGAGGTATTGTTCAGTATCTGCTCAATATGGAGGAGGCACTGCTTCTTATACCCATGAAGTGGATACTGTCTGTTATCCTTCGACCTGCCACTGTTTTCATCCTGTGTGTATGCAACAATGTGGTTGCCAATTAGGCACTTATGTAACTGACTGACTCAATATCTGACTGCATTAATAGTGTTTATGTCCTTTGTATGCTTGTATTTATGTGGACATAAATAAATATTTTATGTGTGTGTGTGTGTGTGTGTGTGTGTGTGTGTGTGTGTTTGCTTTAGTAATAATCCTCATACAGGAGCGGTTGCTACCTGAGCTAAGCCGAGAAAGTGGAAATAAAGTACATTGTGTATTGTGCATTGTTGTCTTTTTTCTTCGCCTATATTTAGATGAAGACAAATTATTTTCAGAAGTCTCTTTTCATACCTGGGTAGCACAATGACTCACAGCCAGTTTGACTGCATGCTTTTGATCTCAAGTTTTGAGCAAATCCTAAAATAGGCACTTTTTCATAATATAATATATTCATATTATATTCATATTTATTCATAATATATACTGTGCCTACATAACACCGTATATACATATACATGAATCATTCTCAGAAAAAAAAAGCCCCAAGGTAATTTTATCAAACAACTGAGTAGTTTCACTCCCAGGTAAACCAATGGGACTGGTCAAAGAATAGACACTGGCTTGTGTAGGACCAGTGGAGGCTGATGACAGGTAAAATGCAGGACAGGGCTCAGCAAATTGCAGGGTAAAAGGTTATGGCCATATATAATTCTACTGTACTTAAGACTAAGCAACCTAGCTAAGTTCAAAATTGAGGAGGATTATCCTCTCTATCCTCTATAAACCAGTTTCCCCTACATAGGACCTTATTATTTATTATATATAACTGCAGGCAGCAACACACAATACATCGGCAGTAAAACAAGCTCATTTGCACTCTAGTCTCAAAGCAGACTCAATGAGGTGTTGCGCACACACACACACACAGACAAACACACACACACACACACACGCAAAAACATGCATGCATGTACACATGAATGCCTGTACACTCCCACCGACACACAAACAGACACACACACACACACACTCAGACATGCTGGGAGTCCTAATGACCTGTGCCGTGTGTGTTTGCGAGGGTGTGAGAGTGTGTTTTGAATTAGGAAGAGGAGAGACAGAAGATGAACTAACGATGGCTGCTAATAATTACAGATCTGTAGCGTGGAGGAGTTAATGAGGAGCCAAAGCCTCCCATGATGCCCCAGTAATAATGAATGAGGAGGGAGAGAGAGGAGGGAGGGAGAGAGAGGGGGTGGGAGCTGTCAGTTTGAGAGGCCGCAATGCCCTTTGGTTTCTCTGCACTCCGGGCATGTCAACGAGAGAGGGGCCTTCCCAGAGGAGGCTTGTCTCCACACTAATGAAGATGTGACAGACCTCCTGTCCGTGACTTGCAGAGTGAAGTGAAGAGGAGGGAGGAGGATGAGGAAGAAGAGAGACAGCTCCTATAAAATGAAAGGTACTGAAAAGGTGAAGGATTTCTAAGATCTTCAAAAAGAATAAGAGACAGTGTCAGATGGAAACAAAAGTGGTGAGATTGACAGGTGATGGGTTTTTAGTGCATTTTGCCTGCCTTACAAATCAAAAAACTTTAAAAACGATACATTCAATGCATGTTTTTTTCAAAGCAACAGAAACAAATAGTGCAAGCACTCACCAGAGAGCTGGTATAGCTGGGATCTGAGGTGTCGTCCTGTAGGTAGCGGGACAGGCCAAAGTCTGACACTTTACACACCAGGTTGCTGTTGACCAGGATGTTGCGTGCAGCCAGGTCACGGTGGACATAATTCATCTCTGATAGATACTTCATCCCTGCTGAGATTCCGCGCATCATTCCCACCAACTGGATCACTGTGAACTGACCATCGTTTTGCTAAAGGAGAGAAGAGAAACAAATGAAAATGGTTATTTAGATATTATCTTTGGCATCATTAACATAAGTGGGGATAGCTGGAGGATAGGCAGAGAGATTTCAGCAAATGCTAATGTTACTGCTTTTAATGATAATGAACTAATTATGATGGTTCTTTACTGAGTCATGGAGACATCCTTGACTGATTCTATCTCTGTATTGCAATTAAAACTTCCAGGCTCAAATTTACTTATTATTTTGAATATCTACTGTGTGTTAATTTGGTTCTCTATTCAGCAATGATCTCTGATGTACTACACAGACTAGCCCAGCCAGACTAGACGAGCCATGATGTCCTCAGAGTTACAGTTAGCATCAGGGCCGTCCAGTGGGACCCTCTTCCAGAATTAGAAAAGCCTGGCGACGCATCCTTGTCACCACAGCTGGGAAGTAAAGGCACATTCAGTGGCAAGGGGACAAGATGTGCTGTCACACCTAGAACGTACATAACAAAGTGACAAACAGCCTAACCTCGCCGCCTTGCCCATCTATTTGTGCATGACACACTTCCTCTTTCCAAAGCAAGTTATTATTTCTGTTTATTTCTGTTTTTGAGCTCCTTCCCCTCCCTCTGGTTCAAGTCATTTGTTATTTACACTTTCCCATTACAAAATCGACATCCTGAGCCCTTGTCTTGCCTTTCACTTCCTCTTAATGTCTAGTGGAAGAGAATACAAGTATTAGATAAGCAAAATGGATTCCTGAAGCCGATCCTGCTCATTGTGGGTGAGCATTGTTCCATTCTGGCATGCAGGCATACATCTATAAGTACCATCCACACATGGTGCCCCTACCCATGTGTGAATGCTCTGAAGAACAAGCTTTGAACCCCAGCACACACTAACAAATAAGAGGGTAGGGGAGATCGATGGGAACACAAGTCGGATGTGGCGGTTAGCAAAGCCAACTTCAAAGGGTCCCTTTAAACCCACCCTAGATCAAAGTGGAATGGAACACCAATCCATGAGATTGAAGGAGGGAAAAAAGCCGGTTGAATATTGATTAAGCTGTATGTCCGCTCAATCCCGACTACAAAAGAGAGAGCGAAGAGTCCATTAATAGCTCCAAGCATTAATGGAGAAATTAGAGGATAGGGACAGCTACAGCGGAAATTCTCAAATTAAGAATGATTGAATCATGCTCATTGTCATGAAACATATTCTCTGTTTGCATTGGAATGGTTCAAAAGGCTGATTTAAATTTCTATTAGTGGGGGATTCATAGCCTGAACTCCTTTTCTGGGCCTGTTCAACCATTCATTCTCAATTAGCTCCTCAGTTCCACAGTGCAAGGTTTCCATTCCTCTCCTGAAGATGACTTTCTCGGACTCACCAGATAAGATGATATTAACACTCGCGGCATGGTAACACTAGACCTGACCAGTGATATGAGGTATCAGAGCTCCTTCACCCAATATAAACTGTTTGCACGTTGTTAAGATGCAGTTTAGTATGTAAAAAAAATCACTCACCCTGAGGAAAGAGTCAAGGGCACCGTTCTCCATAAACTCTGTGACGATCATGACTGGACGGCTCTTTGTGACCACGCCCTCCAGGCGGATTATGTTGGGGTGGTCAAACTGGCCCATGATTGACGCCTCAGACAGAAAATCCCGCCTCTGCTTCTCCACATAGCCTGCCTTCAGGGTCTTGATGGCTACATAAATCTCCCTCTTACCAGGCAGCTTCAGACGTCCCTTGTACACCTCCCCAAATTCACCTAGGGGGGAAAACAGAGAGAGGCACACTGTTGTTGCACTGTCACAAACAAAAACTGATTAAGATATCAGACAAAAGCTTAGGAGAGTTGATTAGATCTAAATCTATTCGTTTATCAGGCTAATTTGCATCCCTTGTGCCTGAGCAGAAATATTACCAAGAGCGCTATAGATCTTGATTTAGTCTACATCAGGCATGCTAAGTGTTGTCCAATTCTGTTTTAGTATTGCTCCTTCAAGGCATTATGAACAGTAGGGCTCCACTGACTCACAGTAGTCATCTATCTTAAAAAAGTCTGCCAAGTGGATTCATATTCCCCAATCAAAGAATTACAGCCAAGCACTATCCGGTAAATATCTGGAACCCGTTTGATTAATTATCACCACCTTGGTGTCCTGCAGAGATACCACACAGTGAAATCAACAAAAACGGAAATCTTTAATTAGCTAGTCCCCCTGCATCCTTACCCCTATCCTATCTCTGTCACTTCCTCACACCTAGCTTGCTGAGTAGGCCAGCCTGCAGGAGCTATTCCAGGCCTGGTCTCATTACCAGGGGTATTTCAGCCTCTGTATGAACCAACACATACTGTACAGTATCAGCATGCCCTCCATGCTGTAAAGAAGGTGTGTCCTGTCCTGTTGAAAAGGACATGTTGGAGACACACTGCACATAATAAACTGTTTCAGCAGGTAAGTGCACAAATATTAGGCTGAAGCTATTTTAGTCTCCAGGCTTTCCTGGCATTCACCTCAAAGCAATTAGCAATTACATGTTAATGAATTTCACCAAAAAAAGATATTTTAATAAGAGATGATGTGCAGAAAATTATAGTGTACATCTCTTGCATGTAATGTTGAAGTAAATGAAAAGAGATGATGCAAGGCAGAACATGACCGAGAGCTCCTCTGAGAGGACCCAGAGACAGAGAAAGACCAGGGAGCGGGCCGCAAGGCTTGAGTTATTTCTGATGCCATTAGGTCCCTGGGTAGCTGGCCTATATGCTGCTAGTGCACTTGACATGGGCCCTTGACATGTTCCCATCAGATGGGGTCACCAAAAGGGCTGGGCTTTCGGACCTCAGACAGATTCAGGCTAAACTTGTTAGCCTGCACATGTAGGCTTGTATACATAACACATTAATGAACAGAAATACGTGAAAACATGAGAATCCAAGTTCACATCCACACAAAAACATTGGGTCCACAGCATTCATTTACTGTACCTGCACCAATGACCTCCTCGATCTTGACAGTCGAGACGTCAATCTCCTTGGCAAATTCGCGGACGGCCTCGTTGGGGTCCTCGTAGGTAAAGGGGTCAATGTAGATCTTCATCCCCGGGGAGCCTGAGAAGTGGGTCGGGCAGCCCAGTGGGGAGGGGCAGTTAGACATGTCGGCTCGCAAAGAGAGTTCTAGAACAACCAAAGTGCTCAGTGAGCATTCCAGAAGAGGAAACTGTTCTTTTTTTTTTTTCTTTGGTTGATGTCTTGTGAAATGGCTGGTGAATGCACTCACACTTCAAGTCACATCTTAAATCATGGTGTGACACAGCATCACTTACAATCACTACAAGCTCTTAACAGTGGTAAATGATGATGACTCCATTTACTCTATGGTCCTCCTCAGAGGCGGGCGAGAGTACTACAGTATGTAAAGGAATATGAATTAACACATATTGCACACATTTAATAGTATGTGCACACCATTACAGAAACAACCTCTCCTCCGAGTAGAGCAGACAACAAAATGGTGGTTTGATGATTCAGTGTTTGGAAGGGGAAAGCAGACCAGGAAAAGAGAGAGAGAGAGAGAGAGAGAGAGAGAGAGAGAGAGAGAGAGAGAGGGAGGGATATAGAAAGAGTAAATGTAGACAGATTTTTTTTCCCTTTTATCCCTTACCCTAGCAGTCTCTGCTCTTTGATAGTGGTAGAACCAATTTCCCCGAAGCCTTTCCCTATAGGAGCTCATAAAGAGATAAAACCACCGCGCTATCAACTGGCTCTTTATGCCGTTCTGTGATAGGTGAGCTCAGTTCACAGACTGGAGATGTCTGCAAACGGAGGACAGATTGTTTCTGGGTCGACAGGCCGGGTGGGGAGGACTGCTGAACAACACTTGTAAACACATTCAATACATGCTGCCACAGCACGGACATAACGGCAAGCAAGCAGACGTCAAATCATCATTTCTACATTGACACCCAGAGGCAGCCCTCCTCTCAGAGCTGTTTAGTCAAAACCTTGGCAGCCATGATTGGAATAAACCCATCTCCATCAAGTCAATTTGTGCCTGTTCATTTGCATGAGCTACACAGGGAGAGGGAGGGGTCTCAAGGGATGGGGGGAGAGGATAAGGTCTGGTCTTGGAGGGATCAAGGTGCCTCACCTCGCTCTTGACTGGAAGCTGATTCTAGTTACTGCACTAATTGCCTTGAACCCTGTCTGTGTGAATGTAATTGCTGATTAGAGATTCCATACAGATTGGATTTAAGTTAATCCATCAGAGGGTTTACAGCTTTGCATGCCATAATGACATTCTATTTACAAGTGTCGCCAAGCAGCTCACTCAACAGCACCACTGGGTGGGACTCAAAATCTCTGCATGAAACATATACAACAACAAACATGGAGACTACATACACTCACAGTCAGAAGCACACATGCACATAAGACACACATACACAAGCACGTCCCCACACACACACACGCACATACACACACACACACATACCCGCACATGCTTGAACCCATTACTTTCTAATCCACAGGCCTGAGCCCACTTTCATGTATAATTTAAAATGCAAACAGTTTATCTCTCTCTCTCCCTGTGGTGCAGCCCTGTTTAACTGGACTCATCTTTTTATGGCCGTCAGATAAAAAATAGATTCCTGCTTTAATATTTCATAGCTCCTTGATCTGAGTGTATGGAGCAAATGTATCCAAACGTCAATTCTATTTTTACCAACATATAAAACAACAACTCTGTGTGGCTATACCGCAATGACTCATGGCCACATTATACATGGCCCTTTTCGATTAGACGTCCATATATAAAGCATAAATAGACAAAACAGACAAACTCATTAACCCATTGAATTTACATCTATAAATCCGAACTAAATCTCTAGGCTCTGACACAATTGTTCAAATGGTTAAGAGCATTAAGTTGATCAGCATTATAAATTACTGTTTACTGCATAGCACTTAACCATGTTATTTTCACCAATGTCCAGCATTTACCCTGCTATTAGTCTGCCCTGCTCCTTTACTGAATGGCCCTAATGTATCCACAAATCAACCCAATGGCACTAATGCTTACATTAATCTATTACCGGCTATGGGTAAAATCAAATTGATTGTCCTAGTACACAGCATTTACGTATTCCCTAAAGACAAACAGCGCTGTCAGAATGAAACAGTGGCTTCATAAATGCTATCTTTGTAAGTTACAGGAATTCTTTGATATGACAGTCTTTTGCAAAGGCAAAAATAATTTCTTCTAATTCCTTTTGCCTGTCAATATTTGCATTTAACTTAATGTGATTATCTATTTTGAGAAATTAACATAAACAATTCCAATACGTCGTAGGCCTATAGTAAATATATTCCCATTTCATGTGGGTCCAAGATACACACTAATCTACTCTGTGGCCATGTGAATATAATGAGTTGAATTTACTTCATAAACACAAACTAATTATCCAGTGTTTGATGTGAGAAAATCATTCACCAGATGCACACTGAGGGTTATTAGTAGGAAAATCATAGAGGGATCTAAAAATCATATGTGATTAACGGCCACATGGTATAGATAGTAAAATGTTAATTTGGGTTTATCAGGCATGCAGTGCCTTCTGCAAATCCTCACAGTGTGATAAATGGAATTCTGATCAGGAAATAAAGCGTTTGACCTATAATCTGTAGAATGATGAAAATTGCTATTATCTGAGGCCAGTGCCAAAGCAAATCTACAGATGGTTGCCAATTCTGTTTTTGCCTTACCCCAAACACTGTGTAGTTCACTGCCAATTGTTTATTCATTTCTCTACATAGATTTAATTTCCTTACTATAACAATTTACTTGCAGCATGCAGTGACAGGCAAAAGGGCCGATCAAAGTATAAGCATATTTGGCACCGAACCATAACCAGATCTGTTAACTGTGTGTCTAATCCACTCGTCAGTCGGTGCGAACACCAGATGCTGAAGCGCAAACAACAGCTGAAGCTACACAAGCGACAAACGGGGCTGGAACACGTGTGACTTGAAGATGTGTTGGCTGTCATATGTACAGATGTATTAGGGCGTATGGTAAACATGCCTGCAACTGTTAATCAACTGATGTTAACGGGTTGTTGATGTGTGGATAAGAGCAGAAGGGAATGGATGCATTCGGGATAAACAGGCAATAGTCTCAGATGCAGGGAGGTGTGTGTAATGTGTGTGGATGGGTGCTGGTGATAACTGCTGTGTGCTGATATGGGTATTATAAAGAAAATGTGTCCGTGGCTTTGAGGGAGGCTATTTCTCCAGGCCACACAAGCAACACTCGATGCATGGGTGGGAAGGATGTGTGTGTGTGTGTGTGTGTGTGTGTGTGTGTTCATGCGTGTGTTCCCATCTGCTTGTCATGACACCCCGCCCACCGGAGCAGTGCTTGGTGATCTCTATAATGTTTTAAAGCCTGACATCCATGACCATGACCATTCAGCTGCACTCCTCTAACTGACCTTACAGTAGGGAACAGCGTGCATCTTCAAGCCTGTCACATTAGGTAGGCTGGAGATAAACTAATCTGTGGAGACATCGCTTGATGTGTGCGGCAACAGCTGGAACAGTAGGCAGCTGGGATTGGAGTTTCACCCAAAACAATTGGCTGAGTGGCCCTGTTTTATTGTTGCGCTGAATACTGTAATTACAAAACTGTCAGTCAAATCTTGAGAGAATAGGAGAAAACAATGCATCATGGGTTGGGGGATTACATTATGAGTGGTGGTGGTGTGAGGGTTGAAGGAATAAACCTATGAATAGGATCCCTTATCAGTGTTTTATTTCCTCTCCACTTCAAATTGCTTATTTGATAATTAGGGCTGTAAGCGTCTCTCATCTTTTGTTTATTTTTCCCACTTATGTTAATTGCATTTGGTTTTCTCAAAGATAGCCTGTGACAAAACTGACTCTTCTGAGATTTGCCACAGAGAAAGAGGAGCCATTTTCTTCTGCCTGCAGCGTTTTTAATGAGCCCCCGGCTGCCACTGCTGTAGCCGTGACACAAAGTAACTGTGTTGAAACGCTTTGCTGTGTCAGGCTCAACAAAACTCTATCCCCTCGAGTGAGCCCCTTTTCAGACTGCTAGGTCGGCAGTACATAGGGCTTTCATTTGAGGTACAAAACTCATACACACCCTTTTGTGTGTGTGTGTGTGTGTGTGTGTGTGTCCCTCTAGGCTCCTTCCCCTCATCAGTCAGTGCCTGGGGAGTGCTTAAAACATGACTCAATCACAGCTATCTTCCAGCCCTGAGAGATGAGTGTCAGTCAATGTCACTGAACACAGGAAGGAAAATGTCATTTAAATCCACAGAAGTCTGCTACCTAAGGTGTTCTCTTCTTTAGCCAACTCCCTATTGATTCCCATGCTATGTATGAGTACATGCAATAACATACATTATATGACAGGAGAAGGGGAGTTGACTAAAGAGAGCAGGTTAATGCACAATGTCAAAAGGGATGTTTTGACTATGGTTAGAAGTTATCCTTAAATAAAACACATTATTGAGGAATATTATAAACATCATCCAATTTAGAATAGAATGGAATAGAATAGAATTAGGCCTATTTTTTCTAACCTCAGCTAAATCTTTGGGATCTCCCCAGGCACAATGAGAACCATATGTTTAAAAACAACAACACATACAACACATACAACAAAACAATACAGTAACATGACAGGTGTGCATCAGGTGTAGGTTACAGGCCGTTGGACGTTCATAAATAATTATGGCTAACTAGCCGTTAGCTTGGAGGAGCTCTTAGAGGATAGACTCACCTCTTCCTGTGCTGTAATGCTGCAACTTGTCACTATACACCGCCTCCTTAGTGTATGCCCTTTTCCTGAGGGAGAGAGGGAGAGAGAGAGAGAGAGAGAGAGAGAGAGAGATGACAGGATGAAAGGAAGTGTAAACGAGGCCTTATTACTGTCCGTGTGTCTCTACATGGCCTGAAAATGACATGGCTGAAATTGAATCAGTTGCAGAGGGTTAGTGATGGCAAATGAAGTTTATGAAAATGAGCTGGTTTTTAATTAGACCTTGATAGGATCTCTGTGCTTTTCATCTGTCTCCTCTGCCTCAGCATCAAAAGAGCCTGGCCCGTTTGATGAACACTTATTTGCTCAAAGTCGCGCGCAGCACAGCGGAAAATTCAACTTTCATATTTCTAAAGAGGAGTAAGATGGGAATGTGACAATGTGACAAACTGTTGGAAAATTAAATTGGTTGGGCTTAAGTAAGTTAACAGGGCAAAGTGGGAGCCTAGTTCTCTGTGGAACTGAATATTCCATTTCAAATGTGTCAACTGTGCTGACCTAGCTTCTCTTCCCATCAAATCGATTGCTTCCTCTAAACATATGTGTATCTGTGAAAATCTCAAATGTGTTTCAAAGCATAAATATGGGCAGTGCCTGTCCACATTTGACTATTGGTGGATATGAATTATAAATCTAGCAAGCGCTAATATGTACCAAAAACATATAGCAGAGTTGCCAGGTGTCAGTATAAGTAACTATTATAGGGAATGGGAAATTCTGATGGGCAGGTCCGATCAGTTCGCCTCCATTCATTGTCTATGAGAAGCGAGTAACTGCGCATACATGGCATGACGGGATAGGTGGTGACGCAAACCAGGCCTGCAACGCAATGAGAAAAGTTGAAAAGATTTATTATTATGCAAATGAGCCCAGCGGTCACGGCTCGAGAATCAATCACATTTGGGAAAAAATCTGGCTCTCGAATTCTCCCAGTGATTACATTTTTGTTCCTAGTTCCACTTCAACTTCGAACGGATGATGGAAGACAGCTGTGTTGGGATCTCCCAAATTATATGACCCACCTCTGTCAGCTTAGAAAGATCTTGACAAATGAAATAATACATGGAGGAAAGCGCCAGAGATTATTGGTCTTCCTGGTGTGTAACGTTACCTGAAGTAGCCTCAAATATTTTAGCTGCTAACTTTGGTTAAGCTCTGGTAAGTACATATTGGCTGGTCAAAAAGTTGCTAGAAGTTGCCAGATGACGTCATTTGAACTGAATATTTTGAACACTAATTTGAATTGTCGCCAACTGCTTTGGCACACATTAACATTTTCTCTGATGGCCCGAAAAGGTGGCTAACTTGTGGCTAGGTTGCTTTAGAGAAATAAAGTCGCCAGGGGGGTTTGAAAAGTCGCTAAATCTAGCAACAAAGTGGCCAAGTTGGCAAACGTGTCTGCATGTACTGCAAGAGACAGAGAGAGGAACATGTGAGTACCTGCTGCATACGATAGAGATGGCCACCAGGGAAACGATGAAGACCACTCCTGCTGCTGCTGACCCCGCAATCAGAGGAAGTTGCTCCCTCAACTCCGACTTGAAGTCATCTACATAACACACAGGGAGGGGTGTGGGGGTAGGAGGGAGAGATAGGGAGAAAATGAAGAAGAAGAAGAAGAAGAGGCAGAGCAGAAATGGTTAGACTGAGTGTAGTGATGGATAAAGAAAACATATAGATCTCTCAGCTGCGAGGCTGAGTGAAATCCGGTGAGCTTTTGCAAGCCTGACTGACAGGCTGTGTTTGATAAACCAGGAGAGAGGCAGAGAGAGATAGAGCGAGAGAGAGAAGCAGAAAACTAGTGGAGAGAAAGAGCGAGGGGGGGCTCTCAGTGTTTCTCTGCCTTCTCTGTCGCCATAGCTGTCAGAAATGAGCGGACGAGAAAGTGCACCTTGGAATGTTGTATCGGAGCTGCTGAAACAGAAGTCACGCGCTGCCAATCACGCACACAGCCCAGACATGCCGAATATAGCCGGGGATGGGTTGGTGGCAGTTCAGAGGACAGCCTAAATGACTGCCTAAAAACACATACACTGCAGAGTCCTCACTCATCTTTTTGTGTGCCTGTCTTCCCTTGACTTTGGCACCAGCGAGTACTGTAGTTAAAGCAACGCAACATTTAGCATGCTGCAGGCAAATCAGCAGCTTCTAAATCCAATCCCCCGTGTAGAATGGGCCTATTGGATTAAAGTGATAAAGGGAGAACTAATGCATCTTCGGAGCAGTGAGAGAGCTGGGATATCTGGGGAAACTCAATGTGACAGGAATTGCTCACTCTTTTAACTTGCACATTTATCAAGTACGTTTCAACCAAACAGTGTGAATGATGTTCCAGCTGCTCAGGCTTCTAGACAGTCTTCCTATTCTCTTTTGATGCATATTAGGTGTGAGAGGTCCAGATAAATCTCCCTTTCGCCCATGTGAGAATGGTGATTTTGCCTGACAGCCAGAAATCACACAGCTACCTGTCCCAGCAGTAAATAGGCTCCTATTACAATCAGTTAGTTCTCCATGCCTCAGCCTATTAGAGAACTGGAGAGCTGTGACATCAGTCACCTCGCTGATGGACCAATCACCTCTTTCTCATCACACCTGCCAATCAAATCCCCCTGGCAGCAGTGTGTGTAGGTGTGTGTGTGTGTGTGTGTGTGTGTGTGTGCTGGCAGAAGTGGTGAAGGGACACCTTGCGGAGGTGTATGAAAACGTGATGACAGGAAGACAAAAGGGATTATATATTTTGAGGGGAGGCAGGGAGGGGAGGGGAGCGGCGGTCGGGGGAGATGGCTTGACAAGACGGGGGAGCGGGGTGACAGGGAGGGAGGAGATGGGCAGAGGGGGGGGAGGAGGTGGTGGCGTGGGTGTGATGTCGTCAGTTCTCTAGCGTCTGCTGCTAATTGCTTTGACGAATGTCGTGCTATGGCGGCAAGCCAACAGATGAACCGTAAACAGTGTGTGTGTGTGTGTGTGTTTGAGAGATTTTGCAGCCGTGAGGGACAGCAGAGGGTCCAGGACTGCGCCGCTACATCTGCTCTACACAGGTAAATAGCCACAGTGATGATCTTCATCATCATTACTATCCTCCCCACCTTCCCCTCCCTCAAGATCATCACCGTCTTAGTCATCGTTATCATCTTCATTAGCGCAACACAATGTGGAAATGTCACTCCTGTCTTTGATACAATATGATCTATGCCCATAATAGGATAGCAGGCGAACTGTCAAACATGGCACAGTGGAGCAGTGTTTTGGCCAATCTCAAAAATTTGACACATATCCAGTCTAACGCTGTATCCATCCTGGCCTTCCTGTGACTTGGGAGCGTGGGCTGGCGGAGGTATGAAGAATGTAGCGGCACACACCTCCTTGCACATACATACATAAACGTGGTCCCACATCCCAACCTTGCCAGTGCAGCAGGTGTTGCACCTCCACCTCGGCCCCTCCCCTCTCCAACGATCCAACCCCCCCGTGGCAAAAAATTAATCACATCAACCACTAATCACAGCTACGCATTCTGGTGTAGCTCTCCAGCAACAGAAGGGCCGGGTGAAAAACCAATTAGCTAAGCACTTTGGATCAAGCGCAGCTAGTTGCACAAACAAAAGACACTCAGCATTCTACATATTCAAAGCACCCACACACACACACACACACACACACACACACTCAAACCTGACCGCGAAGGAAATTAATTTAGCTGTAAAAATAGAAGTGCAATCAAACATTACGGTTTCCCTCCATCTCACCTACTAATAATCATGCAACCACACATGGAAAGAGACACACACAGAGAGAGAGAGAGAGAGAGAGAGAGAGAGAGAGAGAGAGAGAGAGAGAGAGAGAGAGAGAGAGAGAGAGAGAGAGAGCTGTTTCTCCTGGCTCGGCCATCCTTACCATCTGTGAGGGTTTGGAAACACATCTTGCTGCTGTATTTGCCAAAGCCGGCCACGGTCCGCGCCCGCACCTGTACCACGTAGACAGTGCCCGGCCTGAGGCCCTCCACGCGCGCAGTGTTAGTTTGGCTCCTCAGCATGGTGGAGTTAATCTCTGCATGGTCCTGGAGGGAGCATCGGACACAGGAACCAGGTTAGCACAAAGCCACGCAGAGAAGAAGACTGTAGTAAAGCACTAAACCATACAGTGAAGAAAGCTGTGCTGTAACAAGCTACAGTAGTATAGTCGCAGGAGTGAGATGGCAGTGGGACTACAAACAAGCTTATCAACCATCGTGTGTTCAGGGAAATAGTATGGGAGAGTAGATTGAATTTGGCGGAAATCATTTTAAACAGTATGTTTCAGTTGGTCGACGCCAGAGAGGTACAGGAAATGTATAGTATACTTCTGATAAAGCATATTGACAGAGGGTAGATGAAAAACAGTAGATAAACACCACAGAGAGAACAGTGGTGCCCACTGTTGAGAGTAGTGGGGCTGTTTCAAAGATCACGTAGGCTCTATTCAATAACAGGCACTTCACAGCAACAGTGGTGATGTTTTTCCACATTTTTCAAGGCTTTGGTCAGTTTGATCACAACAAAGGCCAAGAAAATACATAGAAAATGTCTGATCATGTACACACATATGGGCACATCATCAAATACGCAAAGCTGCATGTAAGCATGCACACATTAAAACACACACACACACACACACACACACACACACACACAGCATCTCCCACTCATACATTAACACATGCACACAATGTCGTAATTAAAGGCAATTATTTCTTGCAAATTACAAAGAGCAATAGCTGTGTCTGAACAGTAATAGAATAGCATTGCAGCATTTGTCTCTTCAGATGTGCTTTATGAGGCAGTTTAATTACTGCAAGAAGTTAGAACATTACATCCTCTTGTTCGTTGTTGTCTGAAGTAGCTGGCTTTTTAAATATGATGGCAGGCCAATTCCACCCACAGGGACCATTTTATTTTTTCATAAAAAGGAATGCTTTAAAATCCTTTGTGCAATCATTGTTTGGTGTAAGATTCTATTTATTTGCTCTCTTTTTGTATGCATTGTTTTAATAATAAAAAATCTGTTTGTATCTTCTCAAAACTTTTTTGTCTGTGTGTGTCTCTGTGTGTGTGTGTGTGTGTGTGTGTGTGTGTGTGTGTGTGTGTACGTGCCATGTATGGATGTGTTCATGTATGGATGCCCACATGTCTGTGCGTGTGCCTGCATGCAGCCATCCATTACCCGAATGCGAGGGTTTGGACTGTGGGCCTTTCTCTCCAGGCCCAAGAGTCTGCTGCAGTGTAGTTTGGGGGTTGCTGGAGGTATCTGCTATGGGGGATCAGTAATTACTTAGGTCTGTCACCTTCCCATAACCCAGAATGAATATGACAGCCAGAAAATAAGACCGCACCTACACTACACCCACCGCTGCAGGCTGCTGATAGCTAGATGCAGACATAGAGAGAGAGGGAGGGAGGGAGGGTTGAGAGTGAAGGAGCAAAATTCCTTGTGTCAGTAAAATAGTGTAAAGAGAGGCAGGCTGTTTTCTAAGCTTGGTAAACATACTAGTGCTTAATAGTGGATTACAGCGCATCATACATGTATGACTACTCTGAGAGAATACTCTATGAAAATATGAGCTGACTACAATGGGGAGTGGAAAAAATAGATAGGCAAGGAAGGAAGGGAGGGAGGGAGGGAGGGATGAGGAGGATGGAAGATGATGGCAGGAAGAGATAAGAAACTCGAGGCAGAGGCAGCCCACACCGAAATCATTATCCAATCTGATTGGTGTAATTGAATCATTCCGGTTGCTCCGTCATTGAGCAGACGAGGTAAACACAGCTATGAAATCTGGCCCCCCACATAATGATGTGTGCAATCACATTAGCTCTTATTGGACACTCTGTGCCTGATGAAGACAAATGTTAGCTGGGCTTGGGTTGGGACAGCATCACACCAATGGGCTTTCATTCTATCTCTGAGAGGAAAGAGATGCTCATAAATGGAATGCAAGATGTAACTGGTTTAGAGAGTTTAATCATTTCACAGACCTTTTTGTCCATTAGATCACCCAATCTGTCATCTCTCCTCTGTGCTGCATGCTAATGGTCTAGCATTCTGAAACATGACTTTAAAGTAGCACCTTGTGCATTTGAAAGTACTGCAGCATACACAGAAGGAAGTGATGACGCCCCACGAGAGGACCCAAATCACATATTCATCTGCGACGACATGGTTGAGTGAACATGGACCACCTGGGGTTTGGATTGGCCTACTCCTGCTATCAGTTATTCCGCAGTTCACGGGACCACACCCCCATCTGTTGACTCTGAATGGAGGACAGGTGAGCAGACAGATGGCAGAAAGCCAATGGGGGAGCATCCCTTGAGGAAGCACCGACCAGGAGCGGCCCTTTCATGCTGCCAGTCAAATGGGGATTATTTGACACACACATACACACCTACATCTGCCGCCTCAAAATGAGCTGGCAGGTGGCAGTGCAGCAGGTTCGGGATAGCCAATGAGCGACCATGCCAGGAGGGACCTCCAGCCATGAGAGGTCCTCTCCTGCTGCCAGTCAAATGGGGATTAGGAGGACCACACCCTTACTTGCTAAATTAAGACAGGGTGGCAGGTGGGAGGGCAGATGGGAGAGCAGCCAATCAAACGCAGTGCCAGGAGTGACAGACAGGGAACGCTGCAGGTATTTCGGTCTCTGTATCGTTCAGTTGGATCACTGACACAAAGGAACAACTGAGGCGAAGCTGCCAAGAATGGTTTTCCTTATAGATATTATTTATTGGTTATTGTCTGAAGAGACTCTGTCCTGTGTTCTGTGTGATGGCCAAGCACTAAGTCTGTCATCTGGTAACTGCACCACAACACACACCTTTCACACATGCTCCAGTAGAGAGGAACCCCAGCCAAATAAATCTCTCCTGTCCCTTCTATAAAAAAAGCTGAGCCAGCTATGCGTGTGTGTGTGCGTGTTCGCGCGCGCGTGTGTGTGCGTGTGTGTGTGTGTGTTGTGTGGTGTGGTGTGGTGTGTGTGTGTGTGTGTGAGTTTGTGTGCGTGTTTCAGAAATGCCAACCCCCCAAAATGGACAGCATGGCCACCTGGCATGAAGACAGACATGGTGGGATACCATGTGTCCTCTTCACAGGCTCACACACATGCATGCATGCAAACACACATGCGCACACACACACACGCACACACACACACACACACACACACATACAAAGGGAAAGAGGGGGAAGTGCATGAGAGAGAACATTCTAATATTATGTTTGTAAAGCGGAAATGAAAGGAGAAAATCTCTCCTATTAATGTTCCTGATTAAAATGTATTGCCTAAGGTAAAAAGAAAAGAAAAAAGAGGAAATCTGGGCAAACAATTTAAATCTCAGAGACTAGATGGGTTTTATTACCAAATGCAAATAATTACCATTACCTCATGAATTCTAATCTAAAAAGAAAATGGTAATTATTTTTACATGGAAATACAAGTGAGTTTGAATCTGATATCAAAGAGCAGTGAAATGTTTTAATCGTTTTGGGGAAAAAAAAAAAAAAAAAAAAACATAAAAAACTAATACAGTGTGAAAACGAATTAAATCACCATATTGAACAATGAAAAGCAATGACTTTCTTTTCACCGTGCTTCTGCAGAGCTGCCTGTTAAACCTCAGTGAGCTCGTGAATAGAGAGGTGAGAAGAATCATCTCAATCAGGGAAAAAATGAGTGAATTCTGAAGGAACGGGAAAAAAAAAAAATGGTTTGCTTCCACTCTTTCAGTTTATTTTCTTTCTGGAGCCACCTCTTTTTCAGACCGTCTCTTTGTATCTACTCCATTCACCTGGAGACTAACAAGCAGGCCCCCAGTAAGCTGGGCGGGAGAGAAACAAAAGAGGGAGAGAAGAAAAGAGGGAGCGTGTCTGAAGGAGAAAATATGAATACCCTAGCTAGGGGACCGAGGGAGCCCGGCACAAGTCCTGCTTTTCACAGGTTCCATTAAAAATCTAAACATGTCTGTACAACATCTGTGTGTGTACTGAAGTGTCCTAGTGTAGTCTGAAGGCTGGCAGAGAGAGAAGAAAAGAATAGTAAATACTTCCTGCTGGCTTCTCTTCTGAGGAATCGCTAATTGTACGCGGCGCACAAGGGGAATTTCAGAGTGCCAAAAATGCAGACGGTGTCATGGTCAGTATGCTGTAGACTTTCTTGCGATTTACTCTCCAACTCATCCCAATGCTGTGTGGCAACGCTCGTGCAGTCCAGGAAGGATACACCTGAACTACTGCAGACACTCGCGCACAGCACACACACACACGCGCACAGCACACACACACACACACCTCTCACTTTCAGACACACACACTTCTCTCTTACACCAACACACACGGAGCCATCAGTAACCAGAGCCAGTGGCTGCTCTGCTCCAGCCTTAATGGAGGGCCTGACCTCCGCTATGCTGAGTTATTTCCACCCGCCCCAAATTTTCAGGGAAACCAGAGGAAAAGAGTATGAGAGAAAGAGGGGAGAACGAGAGAATAAGACTCCACTTTTTTTCTCTGTAGACCTTTAATTCATTTCATCTCGCTTCCCAAATTACAGGGTCCCAGGACCACTTACTCTGCAGTGAGAAGGTGGGCTGGAGAGGGGAGCGGAGTCTGTTTGAGTGAATAGCCTTCAGCACTCAGTACCTCTTTTCAAGTCCACTTTCCAAAATGTACCGCTTTTAAGTAGCTACCCCCCTCCTCCTCCTTCATGCTACTGTCCATCCTGGGATAGGCAGTGAGCTAAAAGTTAAGGAGCTGCTGGTTCAACATCTGCGGGTGTTCAGCTGAATCAAATGGTGATTACGCTCCAAAAGTGTGACAATATGCCATGCTGAAGGAGAAGTTGCTATTGCATGTGGTTATGGGAGGCTTCCTGTGAGATGAAGTGTGCAACGAGACAGCTCTCTGCTGCGCTCAGGACCAGCTGACTGCGCCAGGCACGCTGAGACAATCAACTCCAGAACCATAACAGTGTGACACCTCCAAGATTAATATCACCATCGCTGAGTCGCATAAAGAGTAGGAGGGGATGGCAAGGCCGTTTTTCTAAAAAAAAGCTCCGGATTTTAATGGTTGCATTATCTAGCCTATAAGTTCCCCGTGGCTCTGGGTAAAGCTGGCAGTGTGCAGAGGAGTGTGTTATAGACACGGTGAGGGACATGCCTCCATAATTGCCTTTTATGACTAAAAGGCCACATCATCACTTTACGGCTGTGAGGAGCTTCCCGATTTTCTGGACCTCTCAACCATTCAGAGAATCAATGGAGAAGTGGCAGGACTGACCTCGATGGAATGCAATTTAATTCCCCTGCCTTCCTATATGCAGCAAGCAGGCGGAACTTAAGCATGCAAGTAACCCCAACCAATGTGTCTGAGGCTGGGTATTTATGTAGACGTGTCGTCACTCTGTCGCATGCCTATAACAGGTTGTAAACTTTATGTGCTATGGAAATTGCCCACATGGCATACTTCTACTTCAGTTTTTTTTTTTTGCCAGAATTTGCCACGGCTTGGTTTTCAATTTCTGGTCAGGGGTTGGTGCAAAAACATGCAAACACACATGCACACGCAGACACGCAAACATGTCAAACCGCAGTGACAGTTTGGACTGCAGTAGCTGGTTGAAGAGAAGTCTGTTTAGAGCCAATAAAAGGCCTTGTCAGGTTCAAAATACAGTGTGTCAGAAAAGGACCACCGACGCGGAAATCTCATCTCCGCAGCCCAGTGTGTCACCAAGCAATCACTCTGGCTCACTTTCTCTCTCTCACTCACTCATACACACTCTCATGGTTGTATACTTTGGAGATAGCCAAAAACAGAGTCAGGTGCAGGGGGTTATGAAGAGGTACATTGAGACAGGGGTAGAGAGAGTGGAGAGCACAACCTCTCTGTCACCTGAATCACCCCAGTGCAATTAGCAATCTTATCCTCGTTAATTCATTAATTTGTGATTACGCCGCGCTCATCTATTTGTGTGAGGACACGCTACATAAACATCAATAGGATTAGGTTTCATTGATATTCATGAGCTAATGGGAGGCTGTATAAGTGTTATTTACACGACACTAAGCCGTCTGGCAGATAAGGTTTCTCAGGGCCACGGCAATCGGATTCAATTTCATGACCTGTGCAATGCCAGAGGGGAAAACAGCGAGTGACTTATCTATTACTGGATGACTAGAGTTTCCGACTGCAAAAGTCATTTAAAAACATGATTTTTGTTCTCTCTGATAGAAAACGCAAAACGTGACAGACACTATTCTAAGTTAGAATTGGGAATATTGATCTATGCACCTCAGCCGAAATGACTTTGTGTGAAATAAACAACTGAACAGAAAAAAACATCTATAACGTTAACCTCGATCGATTTTTATCTTTTATTTGGAGAGCAGAACATGGGTGAAGGTGCACCAAGTCTCGCAAAACTCTTAGCTTGAGATGACAAAGGCAGGGAGGGAAAAAAAGCACACACACAACAACAACCTTGCTATACCTATCGATCAGCTTTAGGAGGACAAACAAGGGTCCAAACAAAAAGCTAGAGTCTCCGATGTCTCAGTATCATTATGTCCAAGGCCTTGAGAAAAGCCTACAGGTCAATACTGAAGCAGCGCAGACGCCGCGGGGTAGGGCCGGTGGCTTAATAAAACAGCCGTATTGTGCGGGAGCAGACGGGTCGATGTGACTCCCCCCCAGACGCAATGCATTTTCACAGTGGGACGGGTTGCTCTGCTGTGCAGAGTGGGCCTGGAGCAGAGGTCAACCTATTCACTTCATCAGCAGTAGAAACCAAAGAACAGTGGGAGAGACGGAGCGAACACACTGAAAGAACATATTATCAACCCAGGGGACTCCGCTCGCAGATTTCCGGGGGAGGTTTGGTGGCGGTACGTGCGGTTTGCTATGCATGTGCAGAGTTAGAGACACACCTAGTATTTAAGGAGTTGGTGCTATCACAGATACATGTGCAAATGCATTCATGCACAAATATATAGTACGGAGATATGCAAACACATGCAAACACACACACACACACACGCACACACACCCTTAGCTTACCTTCTCATAGTAGCGCAGCTCGTAGTCCAGAATGATGCCGTTGGGCTGTTCGGGTTGTGGCCATGACAATGTGAAGCTCTTCATGGTGGAGCTGATCTGGTGCATGATGGGAACTATGGAGGGGGCTGGGCACAGAAAGAAGAACATAAAATCAGCACATTTCTAGATTAAGGGGTGATCCTTCCCAATATCTGCCTTCCACAGCTGCTTGTAGGATGTATGAGGGCCGTCCCTTTCAGTTGATGAAATCCCTAAAGCCACAGGTATGTGCGCTCCATCTGCAGCCTATAATTTGTGGGATGTGGTGCGCATTTTCAAATAGATACATGGACTTCTTTACGGTGCTTTTGTGCACACCAAACTCATTGGCTTTAACTCGGTATTCCGCACAGCTGCCAAGTTTATACAGTGCAATTGTCACTCTCATCGTCAGGGGTAGAGGAGCAGGGATAGAGACATCTTGGAGAACCAGTGGACGCAGTAGCTCACACAGCTCCATTCTAAAGTTCTCTCCCCACTCTGCAGCGCTGTTCTCCCTCAGCAACACCCGTTCCCACCGAGCCTCACTCCATATCCTCATCCAAAAATACTTTGCTTGCTGGAGGTGCATCAGTTGCATGCATCGTCTCCTTCTTTCCATCGGGTTTCCCAAAGCATGGCATTTTGAAATTGCAATATACCAGGTCTATGGCTGTGACGAACAATGTGATGTGGTAGTGCAGAAACTCAGATTCCCACAGTTCTCTCTGGTATAAGTACTTCACTCATGTAAATGGTGTTATTATGGGGAGTTGTCAAATGCAATCATGTAAATGGCTTAATCAAACTATTGCCTTACTTGCAGTATTGGCAACAGTCATATTATTGTGCGCATGTAAATGTAGCCAGTACCCAAGTGTAGATACAACTAACTTTACAATACAGTGTACAATAAAATGTGTTTCCATTCTTTTGTCGGTTGCCTGTAGTTTTATTAAAAAGGTTGCATTCAGTTAGTCATTGGTTGAAGAATTTATATCAAAGTGAAATAGGCAAATATAACATACATAAAAGAGGTTTATGTGATTTTGGATTTTGAACGTACGCCTTTGCCAACTGAGGCGACAAAAATCGCTAAAAATTGACAAAAATCGCTCAAAATTGACTAAAATTGCACTGCATTACCCAATTTGTATTGACACTCCGCTCTAGCGATGTCATGGCGAGCCACGAAATGGCCGCAGGCAGAAAAAAGTGCTCTAGTTCATAGCACTGGATCTGCACCGGCACAAAATTAGGGCTCTAAGTTTCGATCTACACCCAGAAAGAGAACAATCTCCAGCTAGTATAACACATGGTGAAGACCTCAGCTATATGAACTGTTAAATGCTATTCACAATAAGAAACCCTTTGGAATTAAATTCAATCTCTTATTGTGATCTTTTTGGCCCAGCTGCACAGTCTATTCTCCCTTTCAGCCCCAGTACACCTGAGCGCACACATGTGGGCTGTCAATTAACCCAGAGACTCGGCAATTTCCTGCTCATTCCATCGCTTTTGTCCTCCGCACTGTCATCCCTCCATCATCCTGCTCCTCTTCTCTCCGAGCAGCATGTGTGTGATTGGACAGAAGGAACACATCATCTGTGATAAAACTGTGTGTGGGTGTGAGTGTGTGTGTGTGTGTGTGTGTTGGGGGGGAGGGGTGTGTGATAATGGAGTTGAAGGGCAGAATGGAGCGACAGAGATTCTTCATCTTTAATCTCCAGTTTGAAGGTCAAACATATAACCAAGATAAAACCAAGTACAACTGCACGCCTTCATTTTAAAGGCCTAGTCCGTGATTGCAGTATTAACACCCTGCTGCACTCCTCACGGCTTGTTTACCTAGTACCAAATGGACACAAGATATTTTTTCAGTCTGAGATTTTCTTTCTGAGCTTTTAATATAATGGGATGTGACCGCAAATCACACGTTTTACATTTGTAATGTGTGTCAACACTGGAGTAAAAAAGACCTGTAATTTGAACTCTCGCTCTGTGTGTGCATTTGTTTATTTGTTCATTTGCTCATTTGTGTGTAACAATTTTTGCAATGTGCAGTGATTAGGGGAATTACAGTATGCATTCTTTAAGCGACGCATAATCCTGCATAAATTAAATACAGTGTGCGCTCATACACCAGGCAGTATGGTAGAAGTCACAAGAATGGACAGGGTATTTTGTACAGGGACTCTCTTAGTTACAACACTCTGCTACCACAGCACTTTGAAATTGGTGGAACAGGTGGAGTTTTTAAGGTCAACCTAGTTTCACTCACTCCAATAATGCATTATCCCCCCTGCACCTGAAAAGCGCTGGCACACTTATTTATCTTTGGTGATAAGCAGGCGTGTTTTTGCACTGAACTTCCCAGAGATCACTTGGCAATCGAACAGTGTCGCCAGTACAGTGGTATGTTTTTTCTTGGATTTTCTGTGTAAGAAGTTTGAGCTTCTGGAGGTACTTTGTCTGTTCAGTCACGACGGCTTTCGTTGCTCATGCTAACTACTCAGTTTTTCTTCTGTTTATTCCAAACAAACTACTGTTGCTGCTGATGGAAATGTAAAATACATTGTGTGCGCCAGAGGATTTTTCCCAGGGAAGACCTACCCAACACCATGTTTTTAGAACAGCAAATTTAAAAGTTTTTATGAACTGGGTATACACAGAATCCCTATTGTGTTTTATCAATCGGTGACAGAGAGAAGCAAAACAAACATTTATTTGTATGGAAATGTTACAAAGTATTACTTTAAGAAAGATCCAAAAAGCTCAATATCTTCAAGAGCATATGTGAATGCCCAAAAGCTAGATGGCAAAATGAATTCCAGATTGTACCTTCAAGTTGCTATTTGACACTTAGATTAGAAGATGAATGCGGCCAAACTTACTGACTCAAGCATTTGTGAGCATACAAGCAAGAAGGACCGAAAGAAAGGGAAGATACTGGTTACCTGTGGCTGCTTGTATCAAATTCAAAACCTTGGTGTTGGTTATAAGGCTGCGAAGGGATCAGCACCCCCATAATTCCAGGCCAAGATCCAGCCCAACACACCTGCCCATCCTCTACTTTTTCCCACTACCAGCCGCTTGGCTCTCTGCCTGTTCTCTGCACAGGCCCAGTCATTACTCCACCTGATCTCCACTCCCCATCTCTTTCCTTATCTTCCTGAAAAACTCCTCTTTTCAAGACACACCAATTGCCATCCTTTCTCGACTAAATTATATCTCCTCTCTACTCACTTTAATTGCTCTTTTTTAATTAAAAACAATCCCTTTTATCTCTCTTCTTAGCTCTTATTCTATTCAATTTCCTTTTCCTAGCACTTCACTCTTACATGACCGTTCTACGGTCACAGAAATATTGTAAGGACACAAGACCCTGACCTTTGCACTCATTATTTGTGGATGCTTGTAATTTTGGTGAGCTAGGAAACAAGGCTTGTTCTACTGTTGCAATCATTGTAAGATAAGAGTGTCAGCTAATTGCCTAAAATGTAAATGCAAATGAATGAATGGGCTCTGTTTAGCCTGTTAGAATGAATGGATTCTGCTCCGTCTGCCTTACTTGACTCTCACCTCCTGCCCTGTCTTCCTCTCTCTTTCATACCCAAACAGAGTGTGAGGGCCAAGCTTCACCTCGGTGCGCTTCAGTCTCTCTGCCTCTCAGGCTGGTTCACGCTCTGCTGACCAGGGCTGGGCTGCCTGGGCCGCATTATCAATTACCGGCCACAGGCACACACTGTTCCTGACAGACCCAAGGGAGGGGCGCTCCGCACAGAAATTCCTGCATTGGAAAAAGGGGCTGAGTGGAAGAAGTATTTCCATAGCTCCAGCCCCAAGTCCTGGCCCCAACTCAATTCATTCATTCAGGCACACAGACAGACAGACCCACTTTTATCCAAAAACAGATTATTATGCATGGTTTCAAGTGCTAAGTTTCTAAAATTTGAATGTGTGCTCTTGAGCACGTATCCGTCCTAGTGTGACTTCTGAATATCTGATTATGAACTTCTACACTCACAACGAAAAAAGACTCACTACACATTATGCTTTCAACAACTCCCTGATAAAAACTTTTTTTTTTTTGTTGCTTGCTTGTCCCAATGGACAGATAGTGACCGTGTTTTTGAGAGTGAAAGGAAGGAAAGAGCGAGAGGGAAAGTGTGGGTGCACATGTATGTGTGTGTGCGTGTCCTAGTGGCCTATGTGTGAAGAGCCTGTCAGAGACAATGTGTCGTGCCTGTATGAGGGTGAGGTTCAGCCCACTGAAGCACCGCTGTCCCCTCCAACTGCGTCCCCCACTGTCACCCAGGGACGATGACGCTGACAGTGATTGGTGGCTATGCCCTGCACTCCTCTCTCCTCCCTCCATTCCTCCCTCCCTTGCTCCTGTGCTCCACTTTTATCTGGCCCCACTTGCTGCCCCTGGCTTTTAATGCAGAGCTTGGCTCACCATTAATCAAAGTCAAAGCCTCCTAGCGTCTGGCTGAGAGAGAGAGAGAGAGAGAGAGAGAGAGAGAGAGAGAGAGAGAGAGAGAGAGAGAGAGAGAGAGAGAGAGAGAGAGAGAGAGAGAGAGAGAGAGAGAGAGAGAGGAGCAATGAAAGAATGGAAGGCTTCTTTACCTGTGTAGGATTAATCTACTGTGGAATACAGACGATTTGGAGCATCACTTTACATGTCTGGCACAAATCTTGAGTCTTCTGAAACTTGCATATTGTTCCTGCAGTGTACAGTTATCATAATTCATATGGTGTGGCGAGGGGCCAGCACATCAAATGTGCATGTTCTACAATTTAAATTGTATATGGAAAATCTGTCTATAAGTAGACCTTACAACGTAGTCACTAAGAAATATGATTTTTTTACGTTTCACTAAGTCCCACCCCAAAATGAGCCAAACAGTTTCAAGTCTCCAACTCTCCATCTCCTTCCTCTGCGGCCGCTCCCTCACTGTGAGTTTCCTGGGATAAGCTCAGCACAGGCAGCCCTCTATGGTCTGCATTCCACATGCAGCAGGGCTTTCACATCTGAATTCCCAGCTGGAAGTTCCTGCTCTGCCTCAGTTATTCCCAGTGAAATGATTGGACAGAATGCCGTGGTAATTGGTCAGCTGACCTTCTGCTAGAGGCCCATTCAGCCACACCAATACGCAGACACACACAGAGGAGCAGGCGTACACACACACACACACACACACATACAAATGAACACATTGGCACACACATATGCACACACACAGAGTTCCACTTTCTCTACATTCGACTTGTGCTTTAAGATGCTATAATGCACCACTGAACCATGCAAACTCCTAATAGGGGCCCCTGTACAGTGTGATTCAGAGGACGAGAGCAGGCTACTGTCATGTGCTGCGCCTCTGTCAAAAGGCATAGGGGTTAACTACCAGCTCCCCATTAGCAGGGGCTCAGAGGGCCAAGCCAGCCATGACTACATGGTAATGGGCCTCTCTCAAAAATCATAAGGAGGGATCAGTTCAGCGCCATGGTTTTCTGTCAAGGAACCATAGTGGGAATTATTTTCGAAATCACATTTTGTAGCGTGGAGGATTCTGTAAAAAGCTCTATGTGAAAAAAGAACCCATAAAGCACATGTGCATACTCACACACACACACACACACACACACACACACACACACATGCACACACACTAACAGCTGTAATCCTTCTTGCCGTTACTTAATACACCGTATGAAGACATCAGAATTGACGAGGAGCTCAGTAGCATTCAAGCCCACACTTTTACTTTTTGCCTGCAGCTACTACCTCACTTTCTGGGTCCAGGGACAGGATCCAACATTTATGAGAACAGGCATCAAATGAAATAAAAATGGCACCCGGAGAGGGCCTGAAGAACCGTCTAAGATGATGAAACTCTCGGACACGCTAGCTGTGATACATAGAGGGAGCTGAGAGAGGGAAGTCAGAGGGAAAAAAGGCGAGCCCCCGAAAACACATGGAAAGACTCTGCAGGCTGTAAACTCAAAAAGCATAATGAGTAGTGCTTTGAATACCCTCCTTGGACATGATGGGCTAACATCTCATTTGTTTTTAGAACCCCGGGGAGAGCAGATCTCTTTAATTCATCTGGTTGTTTGGATTTCGCTCTACTGCATCGCATCTTAGTATCTTGAACGCCGCCCAGCCACCCCGACTTGCCCATAGAAGGCCGAGGATAGAGATGTTTGCATTTCTGTGGGAATAGCTCTCCAAACAGTGCAGCTAAGTGGAGGAGGATTGTTTGTAGATATACTTGGCATTCTGTGGTCTGAGGGATGGTTGGCACATAATCTAGGTCAAGGAGGCTGCGCCAGAGAGATCAGAGAACTGTTGAGCATCAGGCATTAGTTGAAAAAGATAGCACCACTCATAAGATTCATAGGGTTTCTCTCATGCATTGTTCACCAAGCCACCCCCGCACCACCACTCAGAGCAGAGAGGAGGTATATAAGGAGTGAAGGATGAAAAGTGGCCTTGCAAGTCATCTCATGCAGTGGCGGATGTAGGTTAAGTGTCCAAGATGGATTACTTAAAAGAACATCGCTGCAATTTCCAGAGTTGCTTTCATTGCCTATAGAGCCTGTCTACCTTCTGCATTCAACAATCTTCATGGCTATTTAGCATTTTAGCAAAGTCACCGTCTGCAAAACCCCCAGAATTAAATCATAATGTTCCAGATAGAGACGTGAAATGGCTGTTTTTCAATCGCAAACATAGATAAATATGACTAAACTCAGGCCAGACGTGAATGATAGCCTGAAAGGGGACAGTATATAACCTGTGTGTGTCTGTATCTGTATGTGTGTATGTGTGTATGTGTGTATGCGTGCGTGTCCTGGAGAGCGCAGGCTGTGAATGAACTCCTAAATCACAGTATCGATCAGTCCTTCCTCCCAGACACACGCTGGGATCTAGGGCAGTTAAATGGCCTCTTCGGCGATTCACACTGAATCCCTTCAGCTCCCTCCTCCCCCCCCCGTTACCCCCTCCCCTCCTCCTCCTTTTCCTCAATTCTCTCCCTTCCTCCTCCCTCGCCCCTTCTCTGTCTTCTCATACCCAATTCAGACCATAACCCTTCTTACCTACCTTACCATTCTCTAGGTGGTCTGAGGTTTTTCCTTAATCTTAGAACAGCCAACACTAAAGCCATGTCAAGTTGTCCCGGGGAAGACTCGGTTGAGATAGGCACATGTTCGTTTCCTAGGCAATAAAAGAAGCACCTTGTTCCGTACCAATGTAAGAACCAATTCCAACTCTGCTTAAAATCTACTACTATATTTGATTAATTTCTGACTTCAACACTGATGTATGTGATTGACACTGCTTTTTGAGAGTGTCTCAAAAGTTGAAGTTTTGAACTGCATTATTAAGTTTTGAACTGCATTATTAACATTCATTCTTTTTGGATACTTCCTCTTCATGGCCCTGAACCCCCCTGTCGAAACCAGGAACAGTGCAATTACCTGGCTACAAAGGGCCATGTAGGGCTGGGCATAGGCCGGGCAGATTACTGGCAGACACCTCATTACTGCAGCAGACTCCAACAATAGGCCTGTGCATTGCTTCCCCCTACATCTATCTGTCAAGTGTGCTATTAGCCTGTCAAATGGGGACAGTCAGCGCCATTAGGCCACCCTGATAATCAGACCTATTTACTCCCTCATTTTCCTCTCCTTCACTGTCACAGTCTCACAGTCTGGTCAAAAAGCCTTCACTCCCTCTCTTCCTCCCACCCTGTCTTCCCTCCCACTCCTCTCTTGACTCATTCTCAGACAAAGACAAGCTCACTTGGTCATTACATTCCTAGGAGAGCTGTTGTAATCAAATACGGTATGTTCACTCCGCCAACTGGGCTAAATTTAATTTGAAAATGTACTCCCTTACAAAAGATCTGGAAAAGCAATTTCTGTTTCACTGGTCTTTGAGATAGATTTGAAGTAAGTTCATTTTACAATTAAAGAGGGAATGTAAATCAGTACTTTTTTACGGCAACTCTTTTCTTTTGGTTAAAGAAAATAAATGCAAAGAATTATTCATTCATTTGACAATATTAACTCAGTAGATCAGAATACATATCCCATATAAGTTTAATTTGATCTGATGTAAGAATTATATATAAGGCACTCAACTGTACATGGCAGAGTACATAACAATGTGACGTGAAGAAATTCACAACGCATGGCCAAGAAAATGGTGCCAGGGGCCCAAGCTGACAAACTTGTAACTCTCGCTATATGGAAACCTTGACAGTATGAACTCAACCGACAATCTCTTGTCTTCACTGTACTGTAACTTCACTTCATGCCTGTTATTAGGTCCCACAAGCTCAGGCGGTGGTTCCCAGGGTCTGTCTCATACAAGGAAACACAGAAAAATGAAAAGGGCCTCATTTAAATTTTCCACATGGTCAAAACTTGTCCCTTGATAGGTGCTTCTGTGTACAAGTCAGAGACCCAGAAGAGCATGAAAAATACTGAATCCAAAGGATTCTGCAAAGACGATATTCTCGACCTGTCATTTCCATTGGCTGGTCTTAGATTCCATCACAGCCAAAGAGAACACACACACAGAGACACACACACACAGAGAGAGAGAGAGAGAGAGAAAGAGAGAGAGAGCGAGAGGGAGAGAGAGAGAGAGAGAGAGAGATTACAGGATGAAAGGATGTTTCAGCACGGCCTGAAAATGATGCGGCTGAAACAGAGATAGAAAGCAGCCATCCATTTATCTATCTTGGGTCGCTCTTCTCCTATCTCAGATTAAAGTATTGAACAGAAGTGAACCTGGATAGCTATTATACAACAATAAAGCAGAAAGCTGCAGTTCAGCTTGTCTGTCTCTGTTCTGTAACAGCCCCATCAGATCAGCCAAGAGCAGTACACCAAAGTGAAGTGAAGAAAGAAGAAATGATGGCTCTGTGGCTGATGCCTACAGTAACACCTGCTCAAAGTAACTCAAAACTATGACAGCGACAGGATTAAGTAAGATGACGTTTCTTGTTGTTTTTGTTAATGCTGAGAGCAGGAGTGTGTCAGTGTGTAAAATCTGAAGATTTACAGACAGGTTTCAACTGGGGTGTAGCCTTCCGTGAAGGGAGAAGTAGAGACTTGCTGTGCTGCGTTGTTCTCCAAACAAAGTCTCATTAAACAAAGACCAAAAGAAAAACAACAAAGAGATGTGTCAGGTCCATGAAGGTACCAGCCTCAACCTCCAGATGTGAACCTAAAAAAAAGAGGCTTCATAAATGACTGATATGTTGTTTGTAGAGGGATGATTTACTTTGCCAGCGTTAAAAAAGCAAGAATTTTTGGAATGCCCGATTGTGAAGCGGGGAGAAATGCAAACTGGGACTTTTTCTATCATCGGGGTTTGATGTGTAAATAAAATCACTGAAGTACAAAGAGAGGAGAAATGGGGCAGTGTTCTGCGCCGATCCTGCCACGGATCCTAACATGCCATGTCTTGGGTCTGTTGGTTTGGGGTTTGAACTCCTCCACCATGTTTTCAAAAGGAAAATCCCCCTCAGTTCACTCAATTATCCACAAGCCGCTACTTTGATGCAGGGAAAGGAAAGGCCCAGAAAGAGAGCCTAGTATTTTGGTATTTCGCTGTATGTATACGTTTCACTACGCCAGCTGCCCTCTCTCTTCAAGCCTTAAAGCCATTATTCACGGTAGAGCACTGTGACATCTTAGCAGGCCCACAGTCAGCTATGCCATGGAGCGAGAGTCTCAAATGCAAAATTGATTTCGCTTCAAACAGTAATGAATTCATTTACACAATAACAGCAGCCTTTGCTATATCACAAATGAAAAAAAGTGAAACCAGATTGCTTATAGAGAGGAGAGATTAAATAAACAATAATGCCAGTATGGAAAGTTACATGATGATGATGATAATGATAATCCATCTGTGACATAATTATCATCATCAACATCATCATCACCATCACACCTAGCCATGGCAGCCTCTTACCGGCCTGGTTGGTGGTGATGTCTATGGAGACGTGCTGGGCCGGGTATGGGCTCTTATTGCTGACTCCATTGACAGCCTGGATCTCGAAGCTGTAGAGGGTGTGAGCCCACAGGTTGCTGATGAACACCCTGTTGTCGGTCAGACCCAGCTGCCGCGGGACGAACTCCACGTTGTCGTCGCAGTGGGAGCAGGAGCGCCGGTCGGCCCGGCACTTCTTGCACACGATGTTGTAGACCACGTCGTCGCGGCCGCCCGTCTCCCTGGGAGCGTGCCACTCCAGGATCACGGAGGTCTCATTCACAATGGAGATCACGTTCCTGGGGCCAGATGGGACACCTGTGGAGTAGAAGCAGGGGAAAATGTGTGACTAAATGCCCTTGAACCCGGCTCTTTTAACTTTCCTGGGAGACCCATTTTCTATCAGAAAAAGTTTGATCGAAAGGCAGGCAAGCGTGATTTAATAATTCATAATGTTAAAAAATGGCCCCTATTATGTAATATGCCACTTTAAAGCTCTGAATGCAAAGATACATTTTCTAATTTCAAATTTCCCACAACCTGCCTGTTTTTCCATGTTATGTCACACATGTATTCATTCAGTCATTTTAGAAGGCTGTAATAAATGTAAGGGTTTTTGTCCAAGAGCAACTTCTTCGTCTGTATTCTCTATCTTCAGCACAATTGGAATGCTAATTTATTCTATTCACACCCAGAGAGAGATCAAGGAGCGAAACGTTTGTGTCTATCAAACATTGGTTATTTAGCAAAATGCAGTGTTGCATGGAGTATTCTTATCCCTGTGGCTCTGGAGATTCACGCTCTCATTCACTTCCTCATAGCCTGCAGCTCGAGCAGAACCTCGAATGTGATACTCACAGAGAAATCTTGAAATAATAAAAGTATTGTTTTGCTCGAGTGGCGGGTTATTATTAGGGTGCAGAGAAGTGGATTGTTCAGCCCACTGCAATTGGAGGACAATTCTTTAAGAGTTGAACATTTGTTCAAATAACAGTGTAGAATTTTGTTAATCTGAGTCTCTGTGTCCTTTGGGTGTTCAGAGGCAGCTCTTTCCGCTCAGATACCAGGTGTCATCGATAAAGCGGAGGCTGCCCAAAGCCCTTAATCAGTGCTGCTTAGCTCCGTAGAGAGGTTGCCCTGCAGAGCAGATCTGGTATCAATTTATCCTTCATAATGCCTGACCTTTGTCATTAAAGGAAGACAAATTAAACTGACCCATGTCTAGATCCATGTCTACTGTCACCGTGGAACTAAAAATCGACTCAATCTTAGAAACCCTTTTAGGAGCTACACAGCTTTTGATATCCTCTCTAATATGCTTCCTTTCCTCTTCTCCTTTCCTTTAAAGCCTTTATTTGATTGGACAGACTTGACAAATGCAGGAGGAACATATAGATTTTTAAGCATATTGGGATGCAGCCCCTGAGTTTCCCATTTCTGTGGGCAGAGGGCAGGTAGTTACTTCAGTCAACACAGACACAATTAATCATTGTTGCTGCAAAGCCACGCGGGATAGCGCTGGGGAGCTGGGACAAAGCGCCGGAACACACAAGGGTGACGGAATGGCACTGTTACTGCGGCGACCTCGGCTCAGCGCCTCGGCAACGGAGAGGTCAGTGACAGGAAGGGCGTGACCTCCACAGTGTGATTATTATGGTCTGGGTGAGAGGACAGCTAGGACTCTAGACGCATGATCATTTAACACATACTTCGGTCCTTAGGTGCAACCACATGTGTTGATTTGGAGAGAGAGAGAGAAAGAGAGAAGAAAATACACAAAAAAAAGAGTGTGTCAGTAGAAACAGACCATGAGGGAAGTGGCAGCACTTTCTCTTTTCCCCTTGGGGATTGCACAATAGGCACTTTCATATGTTGCACACACTGCTTGTATCCACTGCATCATCAATCACATACATGCACTCACACCCAAACATGTGCTGGTGAGAAAAGCGATGCTCTCATGTGGATTATGCATGTGACATTAACACACATGCCTGAATTATCTCTCTCCATGTATTCATGTGTGCACTGTCTGTATTCATGTATTCATACAACAGTTGGAGGGAGAAAAAAAACAAAAAAAACATTGCCTGGTTGAGGTGTGAACGAGGCGTCACGCTCCTGTGTCCCAATTATAGCCAAGCCCCACATATGCGGAGACGGCACGAGAAATCAGATGTGACTGCCACTTAACCGGTGATTTGCAGGCTATTACCGCTGCCCTTGGCTGTTTTAATTTGCCATAGGATTTAATTTGTTGAGAACGTTACTTACAGCCTCTCAGCTGGCATTCATTTAGCCACGCCAGTCAGACTTGATTGTGCTTACATGTTGCCTGCACCTAAATTATAAAAGCAAAGCATCATCCCCGAGCAGCGCCTGTGCCTTTTGTGAAATGTATTGTGTCACATCACTTAAAGAGTTAGTGCGAGATAGGGGGAATTAAAGGTCTAAGGCACCTTAGTCTGGCAAAATAGCACAGTGTAAAAAGGCTTTTAGCAAATGGTTTTACATACTGAAAAAGTCAGAAATAGTTCACATCATGAAGTGCTTTGTCTCCAGAGTTATAACATATTGTACTGAACCACTCCCTGTGTGTTCCAAGCAAAAGACTTCAACCAACTGAGCCAACACACCCTAAATCTGGCCACCGCTGACATGTGTCTGATGAGGCACTGAACAGTGACTGTCTGGGACTAGTGGCTGCTGCTGCAGGTGGACTCAGAGATTGATAGGCATGCGTAGCTGCCATGGCAGCAAGAGCACTTTAGCAGGTGGTCACAGAAGACCACAACCCTTGTTTGCTCCCTGGGCTGCCAATATCAAGACTACCCCAGCCCCAAAAATAAACACTTCGGTACATTGTTTACCCAGCCACCCTTTGGACGGCCTCGGGCCCTCGCTTCTCTTCTTTCACAGTGTTTGTTTTTACGATGTGAAACAGGCCTTGAGGGACCAACAGCAGGTCCCTGTGTGGAGATACGGATCACAGCCAGGGGAGCTGGGAGGCAGAAAGAAGGGTTGTGTGTGGGATGGTGAGACATGAAATAAAACATGTTATAAGGCCTAATACTGTCTGGGTGAGAGATTGAGGGCGTCATTGAGAGACTCTCTCTCTCTCTCTCTCTCTCTCTCTCTCTCTCTCTCTCTCTCTCTCTCTCTGTCTCTCTCTCTGTGTGTGTGTGTGTGTGTGTGTGGCGTGCATTCGATGAGGGAGCCTGGGAGATGTGGGTGCATCAACAAGGACTTGTTTGAGACACAAAATGAATACACTGTAGCTTTTCTACAACAGACTAAAGGATAATCTACACACCCACATTCCTGTCTACATTCATTCCTAATGTTTAATTACTCTGCTTCTCCAATCACCCTTATTCCTCAAATAAAGCTCTATTCTGTTCTAGTTTTTTTTTTCTTCTTTTTTTTCAAAAGAATACATGTGACAGAGAGGCTGGTGTCACTTTTGAGCATGCGCATGCACACAGTAAAGTCTAGAGCATTATGTCTTTCAAGCCAGTAGAGGGATTAGAGTGGGCCAGACAATTACCTTGACTTAGCTTTATTTACTACTGCAGTACTGAGAGAAGAAACTGGCCAGTTCACTGCTGCACTGTGGGAAGCACCCTCTACTAACTCCACTGCAGAACCGACAATAGAGGGGAGAGCAGAAAAAAAAGAAAAGACCAAAAAAAAAACTTGGAGAAAAGAACAGAATATTTATGCTCTTTGACGGCTCACTCCCTTTTCTCTTTGAAGACAGAACAAGGAGGAGAGAGGAGAGGCAGTGAATAGGAGAGCAATGGAGAAAAACAAAATGGGAAGATGAGGAGAATGGCAAAACAGATAACCCTGTCCTTTCAGACAGGAAGTTTGACGGCTTTTGTTTCTGGAGGTCCAGACAGTGTTTGTAAATTGTAATTGTGAATTGTTTGACAGGGATCAAGACGGCTTTCATAGGACCGGCCACAGATATGAGTGTTAACTTAGAGCCGCGAGATCCAGAGCCAATGTGGTACAGACCAGGAATGCAGCGAACCCATCAGAGCCATCCTGTTTTCTTCTCATTCCCTATTTATGCTGATTTGATTACATTCCAGACATTTTCCCTATGAGTTTGTCGGTGGCCGACAGCGGTCGCTGCCAAGATATAAGCATACAGTACATATGCTTTTTACATAACATGGTGTCGTTCCTCAGTTGCTCTCTCATCCTGTCTTACTGTGGGCTGTAGAACTGTTAGTGCATGCCTTCCCCAGGCAGCCTTTGTCTGTCTTCTAGCCTCATCCCCTCCAAGTTCACACCACAGCTACATATGTACCGGTTGAAATCTCAGTTTGTCGCCTCCCTACTGTTATAGTGGTGGGATATATTCTATCTATCTATATCACCCACCCTCTCCTCCCATCACCTCCCTCCCCTTTTCTCCCATTCTCTGCCGTTCCTCACAGCAGGCTCCTGCTTCTCTACACCCCCCTCTCCCCCACGGACTAATCAGCACTGGTTTCACTGCCCAACTCCCCCCAATTACCACTCAGCCTGTCATTCTCCTCTGCCTCACACAGTGAGAGAGACCCACTGGCCCAGCATGCTGGAGCTGGTCAACCCTCCTGTGGGGAGGGTGAGGTACGTCAGTCTGGGGCCTGGAGCCTGGAGAAGGGGTGGGGAGAGGCTGTGCTGCAATGCAAACCAATGTCCTAAAGCCCACTATGCTTGGTAGCCAAGCTGAGAGGAGTGGGGCTCACGCTGGGAGACAGAACGCTTGGCGTTACTCCCCTCAGGCATAGGCTGGAGTCAGTAGAAGACAGGAGATAGGGATAGAGGGGGGCGGGATGTGGAGGGGTAGTGTGAAGTGGATCCCAGGCTTGGCATGTCCCTGAGGGACAAGGGAGGGGTGGTATAGCGTGAACCCCCCCGCTGACAGAGCCAGGCGCTGGCCAATCCATCAGCAGGCTAATCAGACTGATCTGGAGCACACAGGGACCTGCGCCTCTGACGCCGGCTAGAAGCACTAAAGCTACAGCTTCTGCTGCTACAGATTGGCCTGATTTAAGCTACTCTAGCAGTGCTCTTATCAGGACCAGCAGTATTAAAGAGATTCTTACTAGGATGATCTCACTGGCCCTCCTGCTGAGATCTAGGGCACCCTGAGCATCAAGCTCAGCTGCTACTGTATGGTTCAAGCTTCAGAGAAGGCTTTGAATGTACTGTTGCAAAAGAATTGTGTTAACATGAATTGAAGAGGAATTCAAGTCAGTAGATGTTAATGTTAAAAGGGGTTGGTGGGAAACAAAACTCTCAGCACTGATATTTGTAAATAGATGAGTGGGAAATGTCATCGCTTAGCCACAAATAGGGACACAATCTCCCACTATAATAATTTATATTGCCCATTATGCCAGGTCATTTTGATTGTAATAGAGGGATACCTTTTTCATTTTCTATGTTATGAACAGTTCAATGCGATATGTCCAAAAACCCTGGATGTGTTATCGTGAAAATGCAGAATTATTACAAAATTACAATGCAAGTTGCACCACAAATAAATAAGAACAATTTGCTACCTCAAAATAAAACTGTCACTGGTAAGATGTAGCAGAGAAAAACACAGTTATACTGAGCATGAGAGGAAAACAGAGTGTGAAGCAGAGGGGAAAGAACAGAACTGACAGAGAAGATGAGACTAGAAGGGAAGCTGGTTGATTGAAAACAGAAAAAACGTATGCTGAAGCTGCATTTGGAAACTGAACACAGGCCAGTGGGGATCTGCTCAAGAAGCTCCACTGGGGAGCAGTTGTGGAGATTGCTCGGGGAGAATTCAAGGCCTCCAGGTAGAGGCGGATGCTATACTTGACGGAGCGTTCGCAAATTCACTAGAGAGCTATATGGCATACCATGGGAAGGCGGGGAAAACTCAAGGTGAAAGAAGGGTGTCATCCGCTGAGAACACCCGAAAGCCTGAAGGTGTGGATGGCTACACTTGGGAAGCGTTCAAACAGTCAGACAGGCAGACAGGCGTGCTGCATTGGGGTTCCTCCGCAGCTTCAAGGCACTCATTCAGAGTCTTTAAATGGAAACATGGCAATAGGGGTGAATTCAATACACATTTTACCTGTGAGGGCTACACTATGCATCTGCTAACTGATTAGGAAAGAGTGTGGTCCTCTGCCCATTCCCGAAGCCAATTAGCCAGGTCTATATGAATAAATCAAGACTAAATGAATACATAACCACACCAATAATGCTTCCAGGTCTGCTGCTGTGAAGAGAGCAAACCATTAAGACGCTCCCCAGTGGCAGCGGAGGAAGAGAGGTAAACAAACTTTTTGGGGTCTACAGTGTTCTCCTCCAATGTAATTGTGTGTCAGCGGGGACGGCAGAAAGGCTTAGCATATTGCTTTTACATAATATTAAGATAACTATGATGCTGTGAGAGGCCTTATTGGATCTCCAGCGGATAACGGCAGGACAGTGTCGAAGCTTCGCAGCATCTGCCTGAGTAATTAGGACTTCAGGGGATGATAGGAGACAGAGGGAGAGAAAAAAAAGACGCAGAGATAGGGAAAGAGAGAGAATTAAGGAGGAAAGAGAGAAGAGAGAAGAAGTTCATTGCCACGATGATGGAGAGGTCAGTGACAAAAAGCCCGCAATGTGATTATTATGGTCAGACTGAGAGCTCCAGCTACACGGTCATTTAGATGCTATTACTTGTGCTTGGTATGGAGAGAGAGAGAGAGAGAGAAAGAGAGAGAGAGAGAGAGAGAGAGAAAGAGAGAGAGAGACAGAGAGAAGCAAAGATGGAGGAAAAAAAGAAAGAGAGAGACAGAGAGAGAGACAGAGAGAGACCAAGACACTATCATTATCGGAATATAATGGATTGTGCATGACGAGTCTGTTCTCTATCACTGTCACATACATACGTACACTAAAATTATGGATGGTGCATAGATGACCCAGTCCACTACAGGTCCTTTGACAAGAACTCGAGTGTGTGTGTGTGTGTGTACAGTATAATGTGTACTCACTGGTGCAGGGTGCGTCGGGCAGGTCGGCGTCGCCGCGGTAGTAGCCGTTGCGGCACACGCAGATGGTGGCGGCCTCGGCTGCGGAGCGGCTGTTAGGAGGACACTGCAGACACAGACCTGGACCCTGGGTGGACTTGAACGTACCTGGCGGGCATGCTGTGAGGACAGAAAAATGTTGTCATGTTAGATAAGGGTGAGGAAAAATAAAAATGTCTGTAATCACCACGAGGTAGTCTGACAGTCTCAACCACTAACATTCACAGAGAGAAGGGGGGGGGGGGGAGAGTCAGATCAAAGTCAAGCAAAAGGCAGGCGTCTGGGTTTTACCGTATCAGCTAGAAAGGGAGGAGAGATTGAGGAGGAACGGAGCCCAACTTGAAATGGACTGGATGATTGCCTGATCCTATGGGTGTCTGACTCTGTGCCTGTCTCAATCTCTCAGCTTCTGTGTCTCCGCATTTCTCTCAACCACTTCCACCCTCCGTCTGCTCTCTTTCGCCTCTCACCCATTTTAATACCGAGTGTACAGCCATGATAACTCTCCTCGTGAGCACGAGCAGTCGGCTCATTCTGCTTTGCTCTAGAATGTAAATGGGAAGAGGCTGTGGTGGAGGACAAAGATTATTGTGGCTGATATCGCTGTGCCTAAGCCCAGGCAATAACCAAATCCATTTACCTCCCTATCCAGAAAGAATAAAAAGCTGGGGAGTTTCTGCACTGCATAGAAGGATTTACTGACTATAATAACCATGATGAATGTCTAATATTTTAGCTGGCTTTCTGGTAAGGGAGGAAGCTGTGGTGCTGCACCCCAGCGAGGCAGGGGTTATAAATTTAATGGGACAAGCATCTCACAGTTTCCCCACCTGCCTCTATTTGCCTGAGTAAAAGATTGTAATGGCTTGACTGTGGCTGGAAAATGGGAGATGTGCTCATAGGATGAGTGTAAAAATGCGAGTTATACTCAGTTTGTCATAGACAAGACAATGTTATGGGTTTGACAATAGAATTTGGGCGGCATGGAACATTGGGAATTGCTCTGATAAGACTGAAACTATGTGCTGTGAGGATACAGATCAAGTGCAACAGGGTTCATACAAGGTGTGAGGACAAAAAGCGACTGCAAGGAAAACAAAACGATGCCATTGGTTAAGTGTTCCAGCTTTTAAAAGCAAAAGAGATCATTTAAATCAATATCGAATGTGCTTGACGCAAAATGGTTCTATTGAATCTGCCTAAGAGCCCACTCTTCCAATATTTATGCAGTGCTTAGTAAATGGAGAGTTATTTAAAGCAATAATGACCAAGGAGCTGGTTCCATTCCCACTCTCTGAGGGGTCAAACAGTGGAGAATGCAGCGCACTGGCTATGTGAGAAAACCTTTAGACCTTTGTATCAACAGGCTTTTAAGATTTAATTAAAAATTTTATGCTTCATTAAAATAAGCACTGAGAGGCCGGGTTTGGAAGCCAGCGTCTACTTTACTGCACTGTAAAAAGGGCAGGTTTCTCTTTTTTTATGACTCTCCCATTCATACCATTCAGCTCGCCACTCTGATGGGCTGTTAGTGCAGGATAGAGAGATAAAGAGAGGGGGAGTGAGAAGGGGATGGGGGGAGTGAAGGGCAAAGGCAAGGCGTGTACACACACAAGCACCATGCTGCTACCCCCAACAGCGACTGATCTCCTATCTCCTTTGGTGGCTCTGACAGACACACTGGAGGCTAACTGACTGACCTGCCGTCTAGTCACACAACACCGTCCATACGTGGCCAGACCACCAGACCATCACACACACACACACACACACACGGCCAGATCACGACAACCACAAACAGCTTATAAAACTACTCTAGGAGCTGGAAGGCAGCCCACAGCTGCAATGCACAAGGATATCCCCATGAGACAAACACATTGCTATGCTGTGGATGCTGTGGAGCTGTCCTGAAACTATAGAAGCATGTGTGGGAGAGCATAAGAGAGTTGTACTGGGTTTGTAAGAGTAGCAATGGTTCTATGGGGAGTGTGAGCCTCTATTTGAGTGCGTGAGAGTGCAAGTTTGTATTTGAGTGCGTGAGTTGAGTGTAGTGTGAAAGCGGCCTCTGCTGAGTTGAACTGTATAGATTTCACGTACGGGAGGATCAAGCTCCTCCAAATACAAGAACATGGAGACTCTTAAAAACTCTCCCTGGCCATATGGGGAAGCACAAACCAGCTGCACAGCCATTTTATAAAGCAATAACTTCCAACGATATCAGAGATTACAAGATGATAAAACACAGATCAAAAATTCATTTTCAGCAGGAAAGGGAGAGAACTTATGTGTCATCATCTTTGCTGTGTAAAATCGTTTGTACATCAGTGCAAGCAGACAGGCTATAGCAAACACAGACACAACCACACATAAATGCGCGTGGGCATACACACACACACACACGCGCACATGCACGCACGCACACAAAAATACACAAGCAAGCTTTAAATCTATTGCCCTGACTCTTATGAAAAAGGATCAGAATAAGTTGTTAAGTGTGTGTTTAATGGGGTGTGAGCGGAATATGCGCGCTGGGCTCTGCCCTCCGGTTGTGTGTTTACAGACAGACAGTAGCTAGCTTGGACACTCGTAAACAGGCGAAAGAGGAGAGAAAAGCAGGGGAGGCTGTGCTGAATCAGCTGTCTGAGATGGCATTGCTGCAAAAGTGCCTCAAGGCAAATGTGCGAGCACAGTTGAATGCAGCCGTACACTCATACACTCACACACACACACACACACACTTACAATAACCCAGAAAAACACTCCCGTATTGACATCAATGCTATCCTCACCTCCAGAATACATTTACTCAACTGATTTACACACAGACACACATGTAGCCACTGCTGACCCCATTAAATGAGATTGCGCGCTTCCACATTTTCCGCCACTTGACTAGCATATGTTCTACAGAACCTGAGATAATTTAATGCCTCTCCTTGGACAAGTGAAGATGCTGGGATCAGCATTACAGAAGAGTAAGACGGGGAGATAAGAGACAGCCAGGCAAAAGCAAACAGACACACACACACACACGCACACACGCAGCACAGCACAGCACGTATGTCCATCTCGCTCATAACTTCTATCCATTCTGTGTATCCCTACTTTGGAGCAGAGGCTTTCTCTAATTGACACATAATATGTGCGTGAATCCTAGAATTAAACTCATTAATTAGCTGCTCACTGATCTGCTGCACAGAGAGAGGGAGGGAGACAGAAAGAGAGAGAGGGCGAATGGGAAAGAGATGAGAACATTGTTAGGAAACCTCGCAGGTCTCGTTCTAAGGGCAGGCAGCGGTGGGCTGAGCGTCGTTATGCCTCGTAGCGTTTGGAACCGGGCCCAAACTCTTTGCTCTGATTCATGAATATTTGGATTGGAGGAGGCCGGGTGTTCCTATCCCTCAGAAGAACCTTCCACAGAAACCAGCGAGCCCACAGACACATCACTCATCAAAGGTGTTGGTTTTCAGGGACAGGAGGGGGGGATAGAACATTAGATCAACAAGCAATTAGTCTCCCCTGTGGGAGAATAACCCACAACTGAACTGACTGCGTGCAGAAACAAAACATTCCTCCCTTTCAAGTGGTCTCTACAGGGTTTTATCTGCATTGTTCTCCCTCTTTTTCGCTCGTTCCCTGCCCTCTCGTCTTTTTTTTCTCAGTCCCACTGGTAATGACTTGCTCTCTCTCTTTTCTTACCTTTCCTCCCCTTGTTGCATTCGCGCCTTGATTGACAGCTTCGAATCCTAGTTACGGTTGGCTGTCTGTATTTCTCTCTCTCTGTCTCTCTCTTACTCTGCAATGTGTTGACAGAGGTATGGCAGCTGTGGATCACTGCTGGCCACTAATCACGGTGATGACCTGGTGTCACCACAACTCTGGTGACCAGGGGAGATGAGAAGAATGATCTCCTCGTTCAGTCAGAGTCACTGCTAAAAAAAAAAAAAAAAGAAAAAAAAGAAAAAAAAAAGTCCCTGCCTATAAAGATGAATAAAGAGGACAGGGCTCCTATAGGCATTGCAGCATTTAGTCTTTTCCAGCTCCAGTACCAATAATCGAATGTACTGAATCTAGCCTGGACACTCCTAAACAGGCACATAAACAGACTTTGTATAACACCCATTTCCAAATTGCAAATCAATTTGAAGAAAACAGCATCTCATGCATGGCTTGCACAAGAAAGCTATCGATTCACATAGGCCAGGACAAGTGCTACATGTGATGATTAGCAATATGATGACTGGTAAGCAGGCTTGACAATGGATGATGGGCAGAGCAGAGAGTTAATGCTCAGGGGTTAGACTATGCACTGTGCTTGCTGAGCGTATAATATAAAGTGCACACTGCAGGCAATACATCATAGATAGGAGCGCACTGGCAATGTGTCACATTGGGCGTATGTGTTTAGAATGTATAGCCATTGCATTAAAATGTATGTGGCCTGTAAGAATCCAAATGTAATTGGAAACATGGGATTTAGGGAATGTAAAAAGAATTACATTGGCTTGTCATGAGAGTATCACCAGGTGTGTGTGAGATAAAATGGAAATGTACAGTTGTGAGTTGCAAGCAGCCAAGGCAAAGGATTAAATGGCCAATCTGATGAGTTTGGAAATGGTTTTTCCTACTCAAAACCAATCAAAGTTACAGCATACTAAGTCCTCTCCTGACTTTTCGTTGGGCCTTACTCTGGAGTATGTATGAGGTTTTAAAATACCAGAAGTGGCTTGGCAGCGAAATGGAGGAATGGCCATCAAAGCTGTCCTTGCAGCAGATGAAATGTGCAGAAGTACTGAGATATAAAGAAATATATTTATCAGTTGGAGCTTCGAAATACCAGATCTGCTTGACTAAGGCATTTCATACACTGTGCAGAGAGGGTGCGTGAGCCGAACAGGTTGTGAGTCAGTGGCAGTGACCCTTGAGTGCAACTCTTCGCCCCCCCAGCAAACCCTTAACCCCAGCCCTCATCCATCACATGGGATGGATCGCAGTCTTTAGAGGCTTTAGAGTCATGCATACACCCCCTCAGCCACAAACACTCATACAAACAGGCTTATGGTCAGGTCAAGACCCCATTTGACCCCCGTTTCTCTATTTTGTCGCTCAGTCACTCAGAAGGACAGCTCTCTCTCCCCCTCAAACCCTGGGAGGGTGTGTGCGTGCCAAGTGCATGCCCGCATACATGCGCTTACGTGATGAATTTGAGAATATCAGTTAAGTAGTGAAATGAACACGTTTGCTTGACAGAGGGGAGAGCCGAAATCTTAAAACAAAAAGGCAATCAGTGGCGCAGCCTATTGGTATTCAGTCTCCCTCTTCTGTCATTGTTCATTTTCTAGCCACAATCCACGTAATGAGCTGCTTTTCCAACCCAGGTGTTCAATTTCTCAACAAGGTCATTGGAAAAACACAATACAATTATTTGAGATAGAAGCATGGCTGGAAACAAAGGCTTGTCAGGATCATCACAAAATGCCCAGAGGATATTAAAAGTCAGGGCAAAATGCCTTTAAGAGTTATGATTTATTCATTCATCAAACCGATTCAAGACCAGTTTTGCATTTTTCTTACAAACCGCCAACATCGGTCTACAGGGACTCAAGAGAAAAATATGTCCCAATCCCAACACGTATGTAACTTCTCACAACATGAGGCCAGTTCTTCTTCTTTAGTTGCAGGCAGCCAGAGGCCACAGTGACGACATCACTTGGCAGGGTCTGGTCAGTGTAAACCAGGGGGGCCTGGTGGCTGCAGCTGCTGTGCCCAATAGGGAAGACGAGAGGGGTGGGGGGGGGGGGTGCTGAGAACGGGTGGGTCCCCTGAATCTGCAGTACTCCCTGTCATCACCTTCTAATCTCTTGGACAGAGAGAATGTAAGGAGGAATAAAAGCGGGCCGGAGAGGGTTTTCTCAAGAAGAAAGGGATGGTTGAAAGAGCAGCAGTGCTGGAGCATACCTCGCCTGCTTTGTTAAAAGATGTGGTGCTGAAGTGCTCCTCCCACAGAACACTCCCCCTGATCATTAATCATGTGTCCATTCTGGCCCTGTCAGAGGCGCTCTCTTCTAAAACATGCACCTACACCCACAACCCACACACACACACACACACACACACACACACACACACACACACAACTCTCTATAACTTTCTGCTGCCTTAGTCCTCTGCACCAAACAGTTCATCTTGACATACCTGTCCTCTCAACTAGCCAATACAGCAATGTCTGACGCTGCAGAAACCCCAGTGAACAATACCCAACCCCCCCTTGAGCAAGCTGAGATATCCTCCAATTAGGCTGGAACTCCGCACAAACTGCTGTGCAGCCCTAAATCAGCTGGGAGAAGTGATATCAAACACAAAGAACGCATGAAGAAGGGAAAAAAATGAGAAGAAACAGATGAATACAGATTAGAGAAACAATTTCTACAGTCTGATTAATTCTTGACACAAAGCACTCATAACATCCTGTCAGTCAATAGATCAATAGGCCAGCGCCACACTCCTGCATGGGAACGTGTTTGAAGAGCGAAATCCATGTCTGACTTGATTCAATAGAGGGCAGTGCAGCAGTAAAATAACTAGCAGATGAGACAGTGTCCAGCTAAAGCAAATAAATAGGCCTGTGTGTGAATTCTCAACAACAGTCTGTGTGCTGCACATAAGGATGTGAAATCCAACAGACTGGCTGCTAATGGTGATGAACAGAGCAGGCGTCTGGTAGACAATGAATATAGGTAGACATATTCTGTTAAAATTAAGGGGTGTGCGTATGTGCATGCACGTGTGTGTGTGAGAGCCCTGACAAACCAGCGCACAATTTGCCAGACAGCCCACGCCCCTGGGCAGGCTGTTACCATGGTAACCTCACAGCCAGTATTTTTTTGGCCCACACTTTCCCTTTGAACAGCCGGCCAATGACAGACCGGCCGACTGGGAAATCTGGCTTACTGAAAGCGCATGCACGCGTTGTGTGTCTGCACGTGCATGTGTGTATGTGTGTGTGTGTGTGTGTGTGTGTGTGTGTGCACAAAATCATGCATTTGTATGATACAGATCAAGAGAGCAATATAATCTCTTAGCTCCACGCAGACTCGTCATAACCGAGCATTGCGTTGGCAGTTGGCCGCTCCATATCGCGCCTGGCACATTGGCTCAGGTCGATTTTATTTCCAGGAAGATGCGGCTGCGTGCCAAGGCACTGAGCGCATCTCGCAGATAGAGGAGTGGTCAGAGAGGAGCGGGGGGAAGAGATAGAGAAGACGAAGAGGCATTGGTATTCCAGGAAACTCCACTGTGCCAATCCAGCCCTGGCTGGCAAGGTAGCAGAGCAAACCGCCCCCCGAAACATATCGCCGCTCAGCAGGCAGTAACATGTGCTTGCACTACAATCTACACTGTAATCAGAACCTAACAGGGGACTGACCAGGCTCAATGCCTAGTGCCAACTTACAGAGAAAGAGAGGGGGCAAGGGAGAGAGAGGCAGAGAGACAGAGATGAAGAGCTACTCGAATGTGGCTGAAATCAGTCAAGGGAAGTTATGTGAACAAGTCCCTTAGTGTTTGATTGCAATCCATTAATAAATACTGCATCATCAATCTACCTGCACTCACAGATTGCAAGGATCAATTGCTGCCCACATTAACCATTTAGATAAAGTAACGCGATGGTGTCAGGGTATTAAAATATTCATTGTCAAAATGAATGAAAACCCACTGTATTTGTCAACAACTATTCAAATATAATTTATAACAGGGAATCTGCTGTTGCATCATGAGATGGGCTGTCTGTGAATCATCACTTAGATGAAATACAAAGAAAAATGATCAGAGTGAGGTAATAAAATCAGCAGTTACAGGCCCTGTCAATTACCTTGCGATTCCGTCACGCGGTGAATAAAGTATATGTTCCGAGATAAATAGCTTTCTCTCTCCTCCCTCTCCAACTTGCGAGAGACCATTAGCTTCCTCTGTCTCAGCACTTGTCTCTTTTAAAAAGGCTCTAGCTCATTAACTTCATGGCCAGATCAATTAATCTATAGCAGTTAGCCAAAGATGCCCACTCTTGCTCTTTTTCCTCCCGCTGTTCCTCTGCTCAACAATGTCTATTACATTTACTTCACTCACACATTATTTTCATTGCTCATAGTTCTGTCAGAAAGAGAGTTTAACCTGAAAAGGAAATTTAGATTGTGAATGATAAATCAAGAAGCTGAGAGGCCAAGAGCCTTAGTTTGTGGGCCTGACAGTCATCCGACATTTACATTTCCCTTTACTTTAACGATCTGAAATTGCCAAAATAGTTTTCAGAGATGACTGAGAATTGTTCAAATCAAATTCAACAACAGTTATCAGCCAATATAATCATTTGGCAGCACAAGGCCCTATACCTGCATGGATTTTCCCAACACATTCATTCTAAAAGTAGAATTTTGTTGTTGTTAACCACCAGGAAGTCTGTTTTGAAAAATTTAAAGACAAAATAGAGATTCAGGGGCTGGCTCTAAGCTACACGTTTACAGCTGTTGAAAAAGCCTTTATTGATACACATACAATTTGGAGTATTCAGTTAGCCATGTCAGTCATGCACCACAAGTGAGAGACTCCAAAAAAAACAACAAAGGGAAATGCTATAATGTGAGGGTAAGAAGTGTGAAAAGAAAAACTCTTGATGTAAATGAGAATGTTGTTTTGTCCTTTATGATCAAAGGGAACCCTTGGCTTCTTGAAAGGCTTTGTTGTTGTCGTTTTTCTATAATTTCATTTTTCATTTTTTGCTGTGATTAAAGAAAAAATGTTTTAACAATGTAAACAAACAGCGAGTGAGTGAGTAGGACTGGGGACAAAAGGTCTTCGTCCAAATTGTAACCACTTCTAAGTTGCTCAGGTAATTCCAGATACAAGTTTCCTTGAAAAAGCTATTCACATAACAGCTACATAGCAAATTATTTATGTTGGTGATAGTAAATTGAAAAATGTTAGCATGAGTGTTTTTTTTTTTAAGTTTATAAGATGTCTCCTAATATTTAAACATCTCTATACATAACGAATGCTAATTTGTTAGGCAATAAAGTAATATATAGTAATAAGTAATTGTTTCAATATGAAAAACAATTTCCATGTAGCAATGTAATCTTAGTCAGGTTTAAGTGAGGCGCTGGAGTAACAAGGTCTGTGACAGATTGACAGGCTGACTCCAGACTGTCGTTCCTGCTGCAATCATTCCCTCCAGAAGCACATCACCTGCTTAGCAGCACTTTTACTGTTAAAATGCTTTGAGAATTGCTTTAGGAAAGCGTAACAATACATGCAAAATGTCCATGTATCCTTGAATTTGCAGCCCCTCGGCTCAGGGTTGAGGCCCTGCTAATGAGTCTGGAGGGCTATGAAGGGGGATGAGTAATTATGCACATCCGAATGTAGCAGAGGAGTAGAATGATAAAACAACTGGAAAACAAAGGTCCCTTCGCTGTTTACCGTTCCCTAATTTGATTCCTAATTGAGCATACGTAATACAATGTTTACACCAAAATAGTCTGGCAAAGACAAGCACCCCAGGGCAGAGTCCCACTGGTGAACACCCCGCCTCCTCTTCCCCTCTCCAAATATAAGAAAGTGTAATCCCTGGAGACCCCCCCCCACCCCCCCCCCATCCCCAACACCATCGCCACATAGGAGTGCAGTGACATGTCTCCGACCCATAACCCACCAGTAAGTGTCTGCACCCTGTCATGCAGACACTGACATTTTCACACATGGCAAAGTGGCTGTCAAACACAGTACGGGGGCCAGAGGTTAGGAGTGAGTGGATTTGGAGGAGGAGGAGGAGAAGAAAGGAAAAGAGAGGAAAAACATAGCTCTAGTTATTGGAAATGTAATAGTGGGCTTACGGGCTACCCTGGGGCTGTAGACTGTATCACTGATGACAGGACAAGGGGTGGATAGGTGAGGTCAGAGGACAGGAGAGAGGGAGGGAGGGAGGGGTGGGGAGAGCAGAGTGATGTTGAGGTCATCGGCACGAGCACTGCACCCCGGGACAGCGATGACATCAACCGCCACTAAAAATAACCACAACATCCACGCACCCCTATACTGCGTTTAACCATTTTGCATTCACCAATATGATGTTCCTCCAGATGTACTAGCAGAGCCACTGTTCATCGCCTCTGCTGCTATTATGTCTAATGGTATTTGGGGAGTGGTGATAAAATGCTCTGCATCAAAAGAGAAAGCAAAAATTATGTGTGAAGCGTGGGAGAGAAAGAGAGACTGGGATCGGGGAGGAGGGAAATAGAGCGAGCGAGTAAGAGAGAGAGCGAGAGAGAGAAGGGGAAGTGAGAGCAAAACAAAGTGAGAAAGCACTCAAGAGTGCATCTTGTCACTCGAATTGTCGGTGGCAGAGTCCCACGTTTGTGTGCGTTTTGCACAGTAGTCATTTCTCATTGCATACTAAGTGATGGCCAAGCTATTATTTCCAAGGCTGTCAGGCAACAGGGAATCTAAAAGGCAGGATAATAAATGCTGTCTTGAGTAACTATGCATCTGTCCTGCCCAAATTGAACAAGCACTCTTAGCCCACTCATGGCTAAGGATGGGTGTGTTTTTTACATATAGGCAGATCTACAAAAGGCCAACTGAAAAGGGAGTGCTGCGGCAGAAGGATTTTGCTTTCGCTTTGTTTAATAGTAATAGGCAGCATGAAAAGACATGACGGAGAGTGTTTTTTATTTGTCTGGGCGGGAATTTTATTGAAGTTTTTGTGTTGATCAGGCCCAGGCATGGCCACTCAAAAGATGAATGAGACGCATAGAAATATCTCCTGGATATATTGTAGAAAGACAAACGGATGTGTTCATCAAATATTCTGTTGCACTGCATGAGTGAGCAGAGGCTGACCCCATTCCCTGGCACGCAATGCACCTGAAGCCACAAAAGCCTCTGAAGGTATCCGGGCCCACAGCACATCCATATTCATGTCATATCCACATCCACCTGACCTCCATGCAACCTTATCAGAAAGCTGTGCCCCCTTCCACACACACCCCAGCCACAGACTAACATACACACACACGGTGTGTGTGACGGTGAACCGGAGCCCCCACCCCACCTGTCCAACTCTGGACAGCACTGACCTTTATCAGCCAGCCACAGTCAATATGCCCTGAGCTATGAAACGTGTGTGCATGCTCATGTAAGTGTGTGAGAGTGTGTGTGTGTATGTGGGGGGGGGCATGTGGGAGCTCCTGAGTGTATAAGTGTGTATGTGTGTGTTTGAGAGTATGTGACTCAAATGTCTGTGTGTATGATATATGCTCATCAGGCCTTGTGACATTGTGAACTTTGTGAAAGACATACACACCTTGTCCAGCAAAGGATTAGGGAGAAAAACACCACACAACCAACTGGGAAACTGGATTAACTGTATTAATGGCAGAGAGCCATTAACGTGAGGGTAAGGCTTAACAAGGTGGCCAGTGTGTGTGTATGTGTGTGTGTGTGTGTGTGTGTGTGTGTGTGTGTGTGTGTGTGTGTGTGTGTGTGTGTGCGTGTGGGAGAGAGAGAAGTAGAGAAGAAGTAGGAAGGAGATTTGACTTTTGATGTTCTACATTTCAGAAGAAAACAGGGGTAAAGGTGGCTAAAAACACCTTAAAAACTCACACCAACTCCCACACGCATGCACCAACCTGCCTACCCATCCAACCACACACCAGCAACCATCGCAGCAGTAAATACACCAAAAATCACACACTCAATCAATCAATAAATCAATCCCAGCAGCCCACACAAGCACAACTGACATTTAAAGACAAACAATCTTAAATGTGATATTACTGCTGAGAGAAAAATACATGTAGTCCATACTAAGGCACAGAGACATTTTGCCTTTCAGCACTGTCAAAGCATTGTAAGAGAGATTGATATAGAAACAGAGATAATGTTACTGTACAGAGAGAAAAAACATGGTAAGAGTAAACATTGTTGTAAGCAGGAATGCGAGGGTTATAATGCTATAGGATTTGAGTTCAAACTAGGTTGAGAAACTATCCTTCATCTATTGCACAGCAGATTCTTGTTGAATTGTGGGTTCATTTCACAAAGTGAACAAACAACTCTGCTAGCCAGCAACTGTTGTTCTAGTGACCAGATTGCTGCGGTTCAGAGATGAGCTGATATTAAGGGACAGGCACGCAGGCAAGTTCAAGTTTCAGCTTCATTTTTTCCAATGGGCAATTGGTTTCGCAGCAAGTATTAAAAGCAACATTCCATAAAACCATAAGACTGACAGGCACAAAAACAACAGACAGTCACTCACCAGTGTTCATGCAGTGTTTCAGGCAAGGAGCTTAAGACAAATCGTCATCATGATAAACATCATCATCATTATCATTGTCTTCACCACCACCACCATCACCACTATCACCAGTAATGACTCATGTTCTTGATAGATAAGCAACGACCTTCCTGCTCCCTTCACCAGCATTTAAGCCTAAGGCAGTAGGAATAAATTAGTCCTTATACCTGCTTGTCTTGGCAGTCGTGAGACTGAACCACTGGCCAGAGGGTTGTACTTTAAACACAGAACTTAAAGAATGGGTTCAGTCAGAGATGATGGCATTTGCTTTAGTTAGCACCTCTGTGTTGTATATGTCACTCAACCCACCGAACTGTACTCCTTCCATCTAACTGGCCACATGCACATTTTTCCCTTGAGCATTCTTCTCTCTATTGCCATATCAACAAATAATTGAAAATGTCAGTACAGTCCTGTAAAACAGGGTCATCAGGGTCTTATCAACCGATCTCATCAAAGTTCAAAGCCGCTGCTGTCCTTGGAACCGTACAGACCACACAAACATAACTGCAGATCACACACACACACACACAATAGGAATCAAATATAGCAGGATTGCACGCAAGTATGCATATACACATACGCACTGTACGACCCCATACACACACCGGGCCACACAGAATACATCACAGAACACCACAAGACCAGGTGGAGCTCTCCTAACCCCCCCCCCCCCCCCCCCCCCCCCACACACACACACACACACAACCCCTGTTGTCTTGACAGCAGGGTCTCTCTCCATATGGTAACAGTTCCTGCAACCACACCAGTGTGAATATACTGCTATTTTTCTTAATGCTTCATTTAGCATCTTTCGAATTCACACTCACCATTTGCCCCTGCAATCGACAACAGGAGGTTATATCAAAACACACACACTAGAGCTCTGTGACCGGATAGTGACACACAAATCACACACATGGATACATGCAGAGACCTATACACATGTCCATGCATAACTGCATAGACAGGGTCAGATGAAATGTGATGTGCTCTGACCTGGCAGTGACGTAGACATTATATGCATGGATACACATGCATAAACACACGCAAAGAAAAGCTAAAGTTGGACACATCTCTGCAGATATCATGTGTGTTTTTCACATGTAAACAGAGGAATCAAAGAGTCACGCATGCATTCTTGTGGTCACAAAAGGTGATCCATACATTTGGCATGCAAATGTTATGCAAGAACCTTTCTGATGTGTGCGTGCATACATTCACTTATAATACAGTGATGAGCATCCAGAAGTACATACAGTTTATGCATCAATGCATGGGGCATACACGCCTATCCTGACACGAAGAGAGCGGGCAATGCCTGTGTGCACATAAACATACACGCTAACTTAACATATCTCTAGACACACACACACACACACACACACACACACACACACACACACACACACACACACGCGCACACACCTTGGAACAAAACCTTCCCTGGGCAGGACATATTGGATTAGGAGTGATTTTTTTTTCTTGGCTCCGTCTCAGAGGTGCTAGATTAAATGCCATTCCCACTTTACTACAGATGGCTCGAAAATAAATCATACTATCCATATACACATACGAACGAAAATCACACTCACACACACACACACACACACGCACCCACACGCACACACAAATACAGAGAAACACTCACACAGGGAGATATATAACATGTTGGCACACCCAAACACTAAAGCACCTGTACGGTCCAGCGCGTCTGCTCTTTGTATTTCAATCACTGAATCGATGGCTCTAAATTGATTGTAGCTGAGCAGGGGCCAGAGATGTTCCCCCTGGCTAGCTGCCCTGGCCCTCTATTGATTAGATCTGAGAGAGCCAATTGCTTTCACACTGGATTAAGGTGTTCCGGGGCAGTGAGCAGGGAGAGAGAAACAGAGAGAGAGAGATAGAGTTAGAGAGAAAGAGAGAGAGAGCGGGCTTTACAGCCTGATAGAAGCACCAACAAAAGCGCGAAGATCAGGCCAACAACACTACTAATCAGTTAACAACCTCTTTCTATGAGAACGCATTATGTATGCACACCTACGCATGGGTGCACACACACACACACAAACACACACACACAGACACAGAAACACACATATACATATACACACACACAACAAGGTAGATGCATAGAGATGCACCATAAGCACTCACATAAACACAAATTTAAAATAAATATAGTGAAGATGCATAAATCAATTTACACATGCAAAATCTCTTTTTCGCTAACACACACACACACACACACACGTACACACACGCACACAGGCACCTTTTCTTTGCAATCCTCCGGATCAGGAGGCACTAGCGCAGATCAAGGGTGTAATCTCATTTGACCCTGGAGCTAAGTAGCCCAGGGCAACAGCATTTCACTTCAAAGCTTCACTTTGAGTTTGTTACACATTCCAGCTCCAAAGTCTTATGCACTGTAACCTAGTGGAATCAAACCAACCTTCACAATCAGCCAGCATCACAGGCTCTGTTCTGACCTGGATCAACTGATAAACAAACTGAGGGAGGTGGATAAGCCATTTCTTATAAGACAGCTCTCCTCCTCTCCTCCAGTATCTCTCTCAAATCTCAACCTCCTTTCTCTCCCTCCTCCATCTCCCACCGTATTCCACTTGGGGCAGTGTTACGCAGGTCATCCTCCTCAACTCCCCAGCGCTCTTCCTCTCCACACAACAATTAGCCACTCCTGCTGGGGGCTCTGTGTGGAATGGTAAAGGAAAGAAGGGGGGGGGGGAACAGGGGGTGGGGCTAAGGAGGCCCCAGCCTGAACCAAAGACAAACCCTTTTGTCCGGCCGAGATCTCCCTCTCAAATCATTTCCACAATAGAGACGCTTCCCATCCAGATTAAGCCCATATGAAAATGAAGAATCGTATGCACAGAGGTGGGGCCGGCGCAGGCGACGAGGAGCGGGGGTCACGAGGGTCCGGGGAAAGGGCCCCTCTCTCCGAGTGTTCACAGAGGCGTTTCTCAGGGAGCAGCAGCCCCATTCACATGGCATTAAGGGCATTAAAGCATCACATCGACTGCGCGAGTCAGGCGAGCCCAATATACATTTGGTTAATACCGCTATTGTCGCTCTCCCACTACAACTGCTCTCCTGGCAGAACATGAGGGAGGGAAGACAGAGGTAGAGAAGGGAATTAAAGAGGTAGAATAGATGAGATAGAGAGGGAAAAAACAGGGGAGGGAGGGAATGGGATTTGCTGGCCCATTCATGCCGTGATGGGTGTGAAGCACACAGATGCACGCACACACACACACACACGCGCACACACACACTATAATATCCTTATTATGAAAAGGCTGCTGTGAAGCCTGCTTGTGGGAGTCTGACATGACACTTGGCTGACACAATAAACTTGGCTAGAGCCAAGAAACTCAACAGACCTGCACAGCCAAAACACATAATGATAGGCCAACCATTGTAGCCAATAAGATAAAGGTCAGCTCATTCTAACTGCCGAGTGAGAGCGAAAGATAGGTGGGGTGGACAGAGAGAGAGAGAGAGAGAGAGACAGATAGACAGACAAACGGACAGACAGACAGACAGACAAAGAGAGAGAGAGAGAAGGAGAGATTGTGAAATTGACTGAGTGTATGTGCGTGTGTGTCTTTCTGTCCCTATCACTCTGTGTTTGGTTCATTCCCCAAAGGGTCTTATTATGCTTCGCACTGGCTCTGACACAAAGGCAGCGTCTCTGTATCTCAGCCCATCCAGCTCCCCCAGAGAACATTCTAGACACGGCAAAATCCATTTGTTTGTCAGCTCCGGCCTCTATTCGGACTTGGACTAATCAGATATCATTCTCTTTGAGCAGCATACTACTGAGCAGCCTGGCCTAGCACTACAGTAACGCTGGCCCAGCACTAAGATAGCATCTCTGCTCTTTCAGAAAGGACTTTTTCTATCTCTAAGCATGGCGTGCTGACACCCAAAACCAGTGTTTGGGGGTAAGACGTTACTAGGGTACGTCTTATTATCGTCTTAGTAGCCTACATCTTCGAATACTAGGACTTGGTGGGAAGACATTTTTCAATTTATGTAATCAGTAGTATCAAGTATTTCCCCTTTCATATTGTTTACCACTCCCTGTCACGGTCTTGTGGCATGCTAGTGGATGGTAAGTAGTGGAAAGTTACAAACTACCTGGTATAGGGTGTTGGCCAAGCTGGTAGCCTTTGAATTAGCAGAGGATTACAAGAATGCTATTGTGAACAGTAAACTATGCTTCAGGGATAACCGCCGATCGACTGAAAAGAACATTACGTAACATTTTAAAAGTAGGCATCTAATCCAAGAAAACACCACCACACCAATGGGTAATATCTAAACCACTGCTGATCTGTGGACAGTTCACAACAATATCTTCATTGGCGTGACTGTGCTCTGAATCACTTGCTTTGAAGCCAGAAAGAGACATTGTTGAATGCAGAAGAGTTTGGGGAAGACACACCTATGCAAATCCATGTATTGCATGGTCTGACTGCCATGGTGACTGACTTTCAGTTTCAGGCTGATTCTAAAACAGAGGAGAACAAACAAAGAGAAACAGACAGAGTCTCTGATCACCTAGGCTGCTGAAAAAAAGGCCTATTGGCTCTAATGAGCAGCAAAACCTTTTAGTCAGTCATCAGATTTCACGCTTCGTTTGAATCGGGTATCATATCATTTAAGCTAATGATACTGCTCTTACAATAATGTGCAAAAGGCTACACCTCTGAGCACCAAAAGCAATAATTGAATTGACTTTCTTTATATGTGGGATTACTAACACCTGTAGCAATGTAAGTCAGGACTTCCTGATGCTGCCAAATTTGTAGCCGGATGTACAAAAAAACTGAGGGAGGACAAGCAACGGTATCATAATCTGACATTGAATGCCATTCTCAGCTATATTCTGCATCCTCCCTCATCTAGTCTAGCACTGTCACATGTCCTGCCGAAGTTATATGATCCATGGTGCACAATAAAAGTATTCGATCCAACCTACGAACAAGAGATACAGTACAGTATGCAACACGTAGGCAGCACTCAACCTGTTGACACAGACTCTGTACCCACTCAGTACACAGTGGAAGTATGATGGGTATTCCTTCTCATTATGAAATGCAGCAGAGAGAGAGACTGTCGGAGTCTCTGAGAGGTTAGCAGGCTTGATTAGACTGTATAAAACCACACACACTCTGAAGATCTCATTAAAGTTGTGTTGCTCCAGCAGATGAAGAAGCGCCATGCCCTCACTTTTTTCAAAAGTGCACACAAATACACACACACACAGAGATAGAAACAGGAACACACACACATGCATATAAAGCACCACGCACATATCCGACTACAAGTCTGGCTATGCTAATTCCGGTCTGGGAGAAAAGCTGCAGCCCTCCCAGCCAGTGTGGGAACTCAGTAAACAAATGGAGCACAAAGCACAAAGTGCTCAAAGAGAGGATTACCAAGTCTCTCTCTCTCTTTCTCTTTCTGCCTTTCTCACTGCCTTTGCCTTGCCCCCATCCTCCTACTCCTCCTCCCCTATCTTGCTCTCAAGATTCAATATTCACGCGATGCCTTCTCCATTGGGTGTTGTCTGGCAGGGGGTCCTTGGCACGGGGGCCGACAACAAAGCCCAGATCAATAATTTGTCACAGAGATGCGTCTGCCAGACTGAGTTTCATAGGCTCTCTCTGTCTGTCAGTCTGGAAAGAGATGTTTCCTCTGGTTTCTCCCGAACCACATGCCCTGACCCTGAAAACTGCAGGCTGTGTTTACTGTCAATGAAAACATGCAATTACACACACAGAACGACACAGGGCTATGAGGATTATGGGAGTTGTCTAATTGCTGGATAATTGCATATTGTCCCACTTTACATTGAGGTTTTAAGGTTGTGTTAGATATGACCTGCTCAGTTAGAGAGAGGCTGAGAGTCGGTTTAGGATAATGCATGGTGTCATAACATAAATTATACAGACATAACTCGTCACATGTGTTTAATCACGGAGACTTAAGGAGCATAAAGTGGAACTGTAATGCAGTTTGCTTCAAGTGCACGGGAATTATGGCAAACACAATTAGGTTGTGAAATTGGACACGCAGAGTTTAGTAAGGTGATGGCAACTGTGTGTGTGTGCGTGCGTGCGTGTGTGTGCGTGCGTGTGTGTGTGTGTGTGTGTGTGTGTGTGTGTGTGTGAGAATGAAGATATTACGAGCTTTGACCATAAGGCCAGAGATTTAAAGCTTTACATTGATTTCAAACACACATCTACTGGAAGCATGCAGATTGACAGACTCAATGGAAAATACACAAGAAATTTACTTTTGGCCAATAGGATTTGCACATAGTAAAAACCAGGGTCTCGGACCAATCTCTCCATACAGAGTACATACATCAGTTCATCTACCTCTGTATACACTCAGCTAGTCTCCTATGTATCAGACAATAGTCCTGAAGCTTACAGACTCCAGAAAACAGCCTACGAGACAGGAACACAGATTCACACTCGTGGTCAGCTCATCTACAAAGACAACAACATGAATCTGCTGCAGTAATGGTAAATCTGGGCCTTGTTCCAACCTGATCTGGCACCACATTCTCCTCGGATGCTTTGTCGACTAGTTCTCACTGCATGTAAAATGAGCAGAGGTATATTGGCCCTACCATAATTGCAATTCAATTTTAATTAGATCCTCAGTCTACAAGTTCCACAACATAACCTTGGCTAATCCACATCTATCAGCCTGCTGATAACCTCTAAGAAGGGATGAGACAATTTCCTAGAATTGAAATGTGGCCCTCGGCTGGCAAACCAAACAGCGCTGGCTGTTTTATTAGCGGCAGAGTGAATATTGATAGACACTGATGAGCGGAGAGGGAGAATCAACGAATGGGGGGAACGGAGAGGGAGAGTCTTTGTACTTCCTCGACCACGGGGCATCCGGCGGAGAGACTCGCCACGTCTCCTCATTACCGCCTGCTGGAGGAGCACTCCAGAGGGAAGAGGGGGCAGAGGAAAGAGGAGAGAAGGAGTGGGGTGTGGGGGCAAGAAAGTGCAAGGAGACTGAGGACTGTGTATGTGCTGTCAAACTCAGCCGCTGGTCTTGACATTTATCTTTCGGTCCCTTGTGAAGACAGTGCGGGGATGGAGACGGATCCTTTTCCACAGCTTTAGACAGAACGTCTTTTCTGTGTTTTTATATGCGCAATCATAATTTGCAGAGCGTAAGAGCGTAAGGTGAGGGTTTTGATTGATGGGGATCGCGGCTGGGGTGAGAGGGTGAAGTGGAGCCCCTCGTTGCGCTGGGCTTTTGTGTTTTGCCAGCACGGGTGACATAGGCAAATTGAGTGGAGCCCCAGCCATCTGCTGTGTCCAAGGGGTTCTTTGTCTCTCTCTGTCCCCCAGTCTCTCACTGGCCCCCACAGCTAATTATAAGAGAGGAGAGGAGAGGAGAGGAGAGGAGAGGAGAGGAGAGGAGAGGAGAGTTGAGGACAGGAGAAAACAGTCGAGGAGACCCGAGAGGACTGGGGAGATGATGGAGAAAGAGGACAGAGGTAGAGGAACAGGAGTGAAAGGGATTTGGCAGGGGAGATGGGAAGAGTGGCAGGGTTTGAAGTGGATCTCTCTTGCAAAAGTTGCTGTGCAGCAATGAAGTAAAAGACCAAGAGAGAGATGGTGGTGAAAGGGTTAGAGGAAAAAGCTCAGTGACCAAATGCGTAGCCTGACATGGGACTTAGAGGTCAGACAAAAAGTCAGACAAAAATCCAACCACTGAAAGGAAAGACAGAGAGAGAGAGAAATAATTGAAAGAAGAGTATGTGCCCATCCATGGGGGATAAGAACAGCTCCATGTGTGGTGAGTATGTCCATTATGTGTGAACGAAAGCTCCGGATTCCCCTCGCATCATTAGTGGCTGACTCTGTCATTGCAGAGAGAGGAGCGCATCTGTGTTTGGGGTCATTACAAACACTCTGTTTGGGCCTTAAATTCTAAGGGTCTTTGTTTGGGTCACACTCTTTCACCACTGCTCTCTGCCATCCCCCTATTCAGCCCATTGAGAGCCATGGAAACAAGAAGTCTTTCACTCTCTGCTCTTTCTCAAATCTTTTCTCTCTCTCTTCCTCCCGCTACTCCATTTTTGTCTGTGTCGCAGTGGTCTTCACTGCCGTAAGACTAATAGGGATAGGAAGAGTTAGAGGCTTACTTAATTGGGCTTCAAGGTGACTTAGACACTGGTGTGTGTGTGTGTGTGTGCGTGTGTGTGTGTGTGGGTGTGCGTGTGCGTGCGTGCGTGCGTGCGTGCGTGCGTGCGTGCGTGCGTGTGTGTGTGTTGGGGGGCGTGCACGCATGTATTGGTGCACATGGGTGCGTCTCTTCAAATGAAGTAAACCCTGTGCAACGGAGGTAGACAAGGCCAAATGGGCTGGAATTGGCTCTAATAGCTTACCGGGCCATTGTGGATCCTGCCTGCCAGCGCTTTTACACCGAGCCAGATAAGACACGTAAAGAGCTAATCAAAGACTCGCTGAAGCCAAAAAAAACATAAACCCAAAGTTCAGTGTAAATAGACACTCAAAGCCATACTTCATTTAACTTGAAGTTTAAAGAAGTAAACATTTCTGGCGATACAGCACATTGCACTGCTTGTGTTTTTGCTGTCAAATTCTCCAATAGGTACTTGACCCTCTAGACTCCCAGCTTACAGGGAGTTTGCCTGGAATTGCTGTTTGTCTCACACATTTTATTCTGACATGAAATTAAAAAAATAAATAAAATGTCAATGTCAAGTTTTGTTATTTTGAGAGAATGACTATCTTACTTCAATTAGACATCAAATTCTGCTATATAAGAATTTGAATTACGTTCAGGCTTTGATTCCAAATATGAAGTGACACAATTAGGCCACCCTAATACTGAAAAAATATGGCAATTTGTTGCCGTTTTCCATGATAATGGACACTATAGGACTCTATAGGGGTCTACAGGGTCTCTAGGATTAATAATGTGATTACCTCCGGCAGGTACACTTAATCAAAATAACATTGACAAGTGTCAGACACTACATTTAGCGTTTTAAAAATGCACACTTGGAAGAACTAACACTTTTCTGATCTTGCTTATGCCCGAGATGTGCTTTTATAGTGTGTATGTGTGTGTGTGCGCGCGTGTGTGCTCGTGCCCCATGATGGCAGCCATTAGACAGGAGTAAGGCAGCCATGATGAATCGGCACTTAGCCCAGGGAAGCGCACTTGCTCAATGGGCTGTGAATCTCCCGCTGCCACTGTCAGCCTGCAGAATGTTAAATAAAGTTATTTGAATATTTGTAATATTAATGTGCCAACGTGTCAAAAGCCTGCTGGAGCCTAACGGTGAAGGAAAATAAGAGAAGATTCATATCACCGTGTAGGCCTATACAACTGCTCTGGAGAAGAACTAAATAACTAACTAACTAAACAAATAAATAAATACATTATAAATGCATTATTATTAACACTGTACTGGGTGGATGGATGGAAGGATAGGTGGATGGATGGGTAATACAATTCCATGAATAAGTAAACGGATGATGTGGTGGATAATGATATTAGCCATTAAGTTTCTCATCCTCCTATTTCCCTCATCGCATGCCAACCGCTTGTTACAAACAATCAATAGTGCTGAATTTACCATCCGTCCATCTCACCGCCTTCACTATCCTCTGTCCCACTCCCGCCTCCAAGTCCACGCGGGTGAGGAGATTCAAAGCAGCTGTGTGCTTTGCATAGGAATGGCCCGTCGGAAAAAAAGCTACAAGTGAAGCAATAAGCTTTCAGCATGGTTAACCAATTACAAAAGAATAAAAACTATGGCACAGGGCCTCATAAAATCAGACAGCCAGCTTTATAGACTCCAGGCAGGCATAAATCAGCTCAGAGGAAATTCTGTTCCCCCCAAGGAGAAAGTGTTAACACCAAAATGAAGACCAGACAGCCCAAAGTTTTGATTTGCTCTTCAATGTATTTTATTTAGTCTTGTTTACTGTGAAGCAATTTATGCAAAACTTCAGAATAATTAGCTTACCAGGGAGTTTTAATCACCTCACTTCGTCTATGAGAATATAACAAGGAGCATTAAAATGATCAATGATTATACCAGAGTGTTTCAAAAACACAGAGATGTATGTGAAGCGAACCTAATCACGGCGACTCTATTAATCACTCGGTTGGAGACCACAACTGCAGCCATGAAAGGGTTCAGTAAAACCACCAAATCAGTCTTTCCAGCCACTTGAGCTGAGCAGGACACACACACGACACACACACGACACACACACTTTGCGTTGGTGGAGGTAGTGGGGTGCTATTTGGAGCGTCTCCGCTCGATTTAACAGGGAGGCGATAAAATATTTAGCAGATTGCTTACATAGCCGAGGGGGGAGAGGGAGAGAGAAAGACAGAAAGAGAGAGAGAGAGAAAGAGAGAGAGAGAGAGAGAGAGGGATACCCAAATGGCTTGTGTGGGAGCTGGGGAGCTGGTAATGAGGGTGGCATGCTGGCATCATCGTTACACAGCACAACAGCTCTACATGGTCTCTCTGCCCAACTGACAGCAGGCCGCACACACACACACCATGCTACCTGTCACTAATTAAAACATATAGATTAGAGAGACTGCACTCAGATACAGGGAGGCTCCCACACATATACACACAACACACACAAATACACACAAACACACACACACACACATACCCTGTGGCAATTAGTGTTATTAGTTTCACTGTCATAACAAATGATTCACAAATTTGTATGAACAAAAGATAATCAATTTATCAGTGGAAATGAGTCGTTAACAGGGTTTGTCATCTTTCACTATGCAGAAAAAAACAACAAAAAACACATGATGCCATGTGAGGGCCACTCTGTGTTTGTCCAAGATGAACACATTTGTGTGATTGACATACCACAACTGGATGTTTTGTCATGTGAGGTGAAAACCTGCCAATCATATTTGTTGGGCAGATGGAATGTGTTCAATTATGTTAATGTGCATGGCACACAATATTGTCCCTGCCCAATTTGATATGAACTGAGATTGGTTGTCCTGTCATTAGCTAGGCAGTGCCAGCGAAAACATAATCTGTATGCCCACACAGCAGCTATACATAGGTGTGACCAATGGACAATTTGCACAAATTTAACAAGGTGGATGTTGAGTAGGTGAACGGTTGTTTTTACACGTATTTTCCCATTCCCTCCCTATACAGTATCTTCCTTCTCAATGCTGCTCTCAATGAGGGGAATTATTTCAGCGTGAAACTGCATGCTCTCATATTCTTTTTGTTCCTGTTACCTCATCTCTAATGGGCAATTACTTCAAGCCCGATGCTGAGGCCATGTTATTGCACCGACCCCCAATTGATTGGCTGCCCATAGTGCTCAGCTACCACAAGCACTTTAAGGTTAGATTTCCCTGTTTAAATAATGGATTACAAGCCCATGAAAGGAGATTGCGTGGAAAATAAAGGGTTAAGATTACTCTTATTGGAGGGCCTCCCACTGGAGATGAGAAGGGAACAGATTCTGTGTCAGTCTCCAGAGAGCAGCTAGTTAGGAGAGATAGAGATGGCTTTGACCACTTCATCTCTTTCTCTCTCTCCCTCTTTCTGTCCCGCTCTCTCTCTCCATGCATGTACAATATTGTGCACTTTTGCGTCAGCATGTGTTTGTATGTGTGTCTTGCGGCCTAAGTTCAGCCTGCACAAAAGCATCATGCGCTGCCCCTCACAACACTTGAAGACTTTCTGACTATTACCAACAACTCCCAACATCTGTCACATCCATCCCTCCACAGGCGGTTTTTCATACCTCTTAGTAGAATGGTGCCTTTCCATCAGAGAGAGAGAGAGAGAGAGAGAGAGAGAGAGAGAGGGAGAGATGGCAAACGAAGCACGGCAGGAAGTCTCGTTTCTGTAGGCACTTAGAGAAGGAAGTCAGGGGGATTGTGGGAATTAGTGGAAATATACGTCTCCTCCTCCGTTCAAAGAGTCTTTGTAGTGCAGTGCCTACCGGGGGACTGTGTATGTGTGTGTGTGTGTGTGTGTGTGTGTGTTTGCGTGTGTGTGTGTGCAGTGTTTACGTCAGTGCCAGGACCCCCCACTAACAAGCACCACAACAAGCCTCCCTACCAACACACTAGGATACCTTAGGCTCCAATTACTGTGTCGGGAATGTGTGTAAGCTTGAGGTAAATAATGGAGGAGAAAAGGAAATACACTGCGAGGAGGAAGGGGAGCATTGGGGGGGAATGTATACAGTTCATATGTATTCAGAACAAAAAAATATCAATTCATTCAAACCAAGGTTTTATTTGCATCAGAGAATAGGCAAGGTCACTTGGCTCAGTTGCTACAAAATTGGACTTGCATGTTTAAGGTGAAAAAAAAACAACGCAGGACTAAGCCTTTAAGAAGTGTAATATACACACACAATATGTATGACATCAGACGCACTATTCACAAACAGATTGCCAGCCCCATTCTGGCGTAACATCAATACAAATGCTACAATCCACAGCCTTTCTGTTAGCAGCAACCTACCAGCGTGGGTTGGAATACTTGTTATGACAGCTTTTGTTATAGCAACTGTATAACAAAAGCACCGCTCCTTGCTAACAATGGAACCTTGTGGTTCCACATTTGCACTCGCAGCATAGTTCATATAAGGTTTGTTATTGATAAAAAGAACTGAAGGGATGATAGATTGCATATCCTCTGTGAGTCAGCCTGTGTACTGTAGTGTAGCCTATACTGTAGCTGTCAGACGCTTTGCTATATGTGGGACATTGAGCTCTTTGCATCTGTCACGCCATAAACTATCTTGTCCAAAACGATCTATTTTGTGGCGCCGGCATTTCAAGCATGTCGTCTCTACCATGCACTGCCCAGATTAGGATGTCACACTGTACCTTATTTAGGACAGTCCAGTCGTCATTCATGACCATGTTAGTAGATAGTAAACCCTGTATATGTTGAGCTTTTTTCTATCCTTATTATCTCTGTCCCGTTTTACTTCGATGGACATCCACATGTGCCTTGAATGAATTAAATTCATCTTGCCCTGCCGTTTCGACCCTGCCTGATCTTTGATTGGTAGCATCTCCATACTACTGAATTTACCTGACTACACTATTGAGATTCCATCCTTAATAAGACACACATTTATTATCTACAGAACATTGCCTAATATGGGGAACTCATACTTACACATGCACAGATATTTAAAGGAAAATGCCAGTGTTATTGAGAGGTTTTTTTTTGGCTCTCTTTCAGTTCTCTGTTATACAAGATCCTTCAAGACCATTGTTCAATGCAGTGTGTCATGGAATACTTAATTCAAAGTTGCATTACATTCCTCTGCTCATAGGATCTTGTTTAGTTTGAAATCTAATCAAATATTCGCTGATAGATTTCCTCCTCTGAAACAATTCATTGTACACAGTGGTGTTGATTTAGTATATCATAGCACTCGAATTCCTTGCAGCGGTGCCGACGCAAGTTGGGATTAAATCAACATTTACAGCAAGGACATAGCAGTTTGTGTTGGAAGTGATATCTGTGAATCATTACTTCATACATAATATATTGTTTATCAGAGAAGAGCAAAGACATCTTCCCTAGGTATGGGTTAGAAAATGAGATGAGGAATGAAAACCTTCTTTCCTTTAAGTCAGTGTTGATATAAGCTGACTAAAGGCAACCAACTTCTGCCTAGTCGCTTGCTTTTGAAAGTCATCTTACCTTAGCCAAGGACTGTGTGTGTGTGTGTGTCCCTGTATGTGTGTGGGTGCGTGTGTGTTTTTGCGTAGGCCATAGAGCAGCGCAAGAAGGATACAGTAGACACAGTCACACACAGTCTGCTTTGTAGATATGTGGCACTCTCATATCTGTTTATTGATCAGAGCAGATGTGCGTCAATCAATCTTATCTGGGCTCCACACACTCTCCAGCTAACCTCCAGAGGCAGGCTAACCAATACTGCGTCATACTGAGAGCCCCGAGCCAGTCACATTATCATCAGACACCTTGAGCAAATTTTGTCTTTGTGTGTGTGTGTGTGTGTGTGTGTGTTGGGGGGTGAGTTGGTGTGTGTGTGAGTCTAGCAGGGTGCAGAGTATAAAGGTGCATTGGAGGACAGACAGCAAGAAAGAGAGAGACGGCTTGAACTGAAAACCCAGATTAACCTCTGCTGTGTATGTTATTATCCGTTCTGCAGCGCCCAGTCCTCCGCACATCATACTGAGGCAGAATCAAACCTCTCGCCATCTGTAAAGTAGGCTGCACAGAAGGCTGGCATTCTCTGCAGATTAGGAATCAATGCTAATGTGCCTTTCTAGTATGCTGGAGGTGGATGTGATCAAGGGAGAAGTACAGCACATAATGCTCAGCAAAACACATGAAGCGCAATCAATGCAGCCCCTCCAATGATGCAGTAAATCTGTGATGTGCTGTAAGGTAAGCTGATGCCTTGTTATGTGCAAGACGAAAATAGATCAAATTCACGTCGCCTGTCTAGGAGGAAGTGATTTGCTCTATTATGAGTAGTCCGTTATTTTAAAAGAGAGTGAATGATGAAAAGCAGAGAACGCTCATTTTTTATAGGGGTGTTTGTAATTGGCAGAATGACATTCCCGCACTGTAACAACAAGGCGCTTATGACAAATAAATCCAGATAATTTACCTCGGCAGACATTCCCGTTGTCAGGCTCAAACCCAGCCTTGCATGTGCAGCTGCCGATAGGAACCATCCACTCTCCGTCTCCGTTGCAGTACAGCTTTATAGGGACGTCCACTTCCTCTGAGTTGGGGATGCAGATCCCTCTGGCGATGACCAGGGAGGTGCTCTCTGCCCCCGTCATGGTCTCTGGGAAGATGGCAAAGTTCTGGACCACACTCGGACACTTCTTATAGAAAACCCTCACTGACAGCAGAGACATGCAGGCGCCGTAGTCCTGGAAGGCCAGGTAGAAACCGTTCTTCGACAGCGGACCGAAGCTCCGCACCTCTGTGTTGACCTTCATCAGGCGTCCGCCGAAGTCCACCTGGGAGAAGCTCTCGTCTGCGGCAATGGTGTCCACCTTGAGGTAAGGGGCCTCCATCCAGAAGGCGGTGCCCTTGGTGGCGATTACAGCGTCAGTCTCATAGTAGTAGAGGTTGAAGGTCTCCTTGCAGGAGCCAGGAACATTGGGGATAGAGCTGCAGTCGCGCACTGTGAAGCGCATCTCCACGTAGATGCGCTGTGCTCCACGTCGGTCGATGAAGGTGGTGAGGAGCCAGTTGTTCTGACTGGGCTCAAAGACATTACACACCTGGTAGGTCCTGATGGTGTTGAGGTTCTCATCGTAGCCACTCACCTCCTCCCACTGTGGAAAGAGAAAGAAAGAGAGAGAAAAGAGGGAGAGAAGGGTGCATGTGGTTGATTAGTAATCATTGATGGTATCTCTTTGTAAAAGTCTATGGTGATATCTCATTTTTTATAGAGGATTCTACAATTGGCTGAGCCGCAGTGAATTCAGTAATCTCCATAAGGCATTTTAACATTTCAGTCTACTTCTTGGACTGACAGAAATGAATCAGCCTGTCAGGCTGTGAGGCTTATCCAGCAACTGAGAACATTCAAACACCCTTATTTTCTGAATCACAAACAATTCCTCAAGTACCTCAATAGCAAAAACACCACTTTGCTGCCCTGCTCTCTAAATAAGCTCAACAGCTGTAGTATGTGTACTGCCACTGTATACACACAAACCCAGTAATTACTTTGGACGCGCCGCTATTTGCCATCTCTCCCGAGCGTGGCTGGGCACTGACTTGGCGCATTATAAAATATGGTGTGTAACAAATTCAAGATTATGCACTATTGAATTACAATTAGGCAGACGGGGGCTGCTACATGGCAGCCAAGTGCTAGTCTGACAGAAAGACATTTGTGTGCAGACTGATTTGAAGTGCACTGGTTTTACATGGAGGCCTGACCCAGAAAGTATGGCGGATGAGCATCAGCAGCTCCCCGGGGCATTAACTCCTGTGCTACACCCAGTGCACCAAGTCATGATGAAAGTGTGCCATTAGCATTTAGCTGGAGTCATTTAGAATCAGAGAGCGAAATCACTGAAATGCATAGAGAGAGTGAATCAAGGCCTGCATGCTATAGCTTGCAAGAAAATGACTAATTTTACTGTTCTGGAATCACTGGCCAGGTCACAAGACAATAAACTTAACTGTAATATAAAAGGCCAACGTAAAAGACAACGGCTGGTCTCAGACTGGTCAGAGATCAGCACTCCTATCATATTCTAAAGCATTCAATTTGTGAAGCTACGTTTTTTCATGGGGCATCTGTTATACTTAGCCATACATCACCACAGCAGACACACAGGGAAAAAAAAACACAAGGCTTTATGCATTGCAACAGTCACATAAAAGCCCACTGACTTGAGACGGTTGTTGTGGAGCAGTGAGGGTGATATGAAACAGTTTTGAAATTTCCCTTCTCAGATCTCTTCCACTGTCTGCAGTAATACCATTCTTTTTACTCCTATTTGAAGCAACAGCTTGACTCACAGATTTATTTCTCCAAATTCCCCCTGCCGCTGATCCTAACGGCTGCAGGCGAGGAGAAGTTAATGAGGTCTATAGTGGAGTGAGTGGGCCTCCAGTCAGTTCATGTTTCTTGTGTGCATATATCTCCTGGTGCTTCCTCCTTCTCCTGACCTTTACAGCCCCTGCTGCTCAATCAGGCCTAATGGAGAGGAGACGACCTCAGCCCTTCACACACAGCCCCAAGAACCAGTCAAATAATGGGAGAGAAGTTGGAGATTTATGTTAAACGAGTCCATGAAAGGAATACGCGTGAGAACAGATATATAACGTTTGGGCGATTAAATTTGGCATTACGAATAAAAAATAAGATGGAAGACAGAAACATCTAGCCCAAGGAAAACCCGGGAGCATCTGGAGAAAAACAAAAAGGGTTGGGTGTGGTGGGGGTGGGGACACATGGGGAGCAGTAACACTGCTGACATGATAAACGAGTTTACAGAAATCTGAGGTGCAAATTAAAGCCTTTTTTCACCGCTGCTCCCTCTGTGCCCACTCTGCTCTACTCTCTCTCCCCCCCCTCTCCTCTCTTCCCCTTCTCCTCTCTTCCCTCGTCTCTGGTCTGTAATGACCATTCATCAGCATTACAGGAACCTGTCCCTTTCAGCACTGCCTGTTCATTAATACAGCCAGCCCAGGGCTCCTCTGCTCCCGTCTGCTCCAGTCTAGGAGGGGGTCCTCACCGCCCCTCGTCTAGCCAAATGACCGCCATCTTTCACGCCAGAGAGGGGCCCTAGGCGTCTCAGATAATGCCCGTCTGAAATCTGTCCAGAAATTCACTGGTTCATACAATAATGAATGGCATTTTTCCCCGCTTGGTAGCTATTTTGTATCACCATTGTGTCAAGCATAAACAAAACTATTACAGGTGCATCGGTTACTTGGCAGAAATCTAACTTCGCTTTTAGATTAGCACAATAGACGCATACGCAATTTTATTTGATCCCTTTCTGTTCTTTCTGCTCTGCATTCATCTGCTGTTTACTCATTTGTGCGTGTGTGTGTCTGTGTGTGTTGAGAAAACGCGCTGTGTATAATTTGATGGTTTACCGACCACATATTGATTTGCTGGCTGTTGCTTTGCTGCTGAAGAGCCTGGAGCTACAACCCACATTTCTGCTTCTGTAGGTACAAAACATTTGATTACACTGTATATTAACATTAGTGTCCATTCTTTAGCATCTTTATCAATTGCCCTATGTTCCAATAATTTGACACATGCCTCCAAGTCGAGGCCGCCATCTATGTACACAATCCATAGCTTACATTTCACACTTCAGTATCGTGGAAAGGTTTCCTCTACCTATTTCCTCGCTCTTTGCCAGGACTTTTGGATCATTTAAATCAAATCTACCTCCTGCGCTGCTCCATGGCATCTGTCTGACCTCGGCAAAGAAGAGAGAAAAGAGAAGCCATCATCACCTGTCACCTTACTGATAATGGAATTCCCTAGTCACCGCATCCATTTCCCCCTCACGGACTTGTGTGTAAAATAACAGTACTGTGCTGTGTATATTTAGTACATGCATTATGGGTCTAGGCACAGATGTATGTTGCTAGTATGTATTATTCATGTTGGGTTCAAAGTAAACAAGGTGTGGGGAAGAGAGAGGAGTGTGCGGATTGGCTATATCTTCTCTTTATATTCCTAACTGTATTGGATCTCTTCTTTTGTACTGTCTTTTTCCCTTGCTGTAGATCTTCCATAGTGTCAGGTGATAAGCGATGATGCCCTCTCTTTTCTTCCTTCCATGTGGAGATCAGGAAAGATGCCATGGAGCAGTGCAGCAAGTGGATTACATTTGCATGATGCTAAAGTAAAAGGCAGAAAGAAAATAACTAGAAGAAATCTTTACATTGAATTGAAATGTGAAATGTAAGCTATGGAGTGTGTACATGGATGACAGACCCCACTTAGAGAGTCTGCCTTTTATATGTCTCCTGCTTCAATTTGTAAATTCAGGTTTAACTCTGTACATTTTCCATCACCACTATGTCTATCTTTTCTTATTTCCTATATCCTTGAAGACACTAAATCTGTTGCTGATGAGCCATCAGACAAACATTGAGAGCCTCTGTGCACAGCACCCATCTTCACACCAACCAAATGTACCCATTTGTTCCACTCTAATAGCTTTGCTTTTGCTAGTAATATGGGAGACGCTCTTCCTGTGCCCCTGATTGTCAAGTGTGGCCATTGTGTGTATCATTATGGCTGCTCCTCTTTATGGGCAGTGGCGAGGAGATGGAAGAGCTATGGATTCACAGAGCGCTTAATGTTTGTGTTAATGACCAGTCACAGCTAGCTGGGCTGGGACAGAGAGGGAGGGAGGGAGAAAGAAAGAGAAAGAGTGAGGGATAAAGGAGAAAGACAGGAGTGGCGAGGAATCAAGGAGATGGGGGGGGAGTCGGTAATATATTCAGGCCGATGTTCCCCTGCCCACAGCCTCTGCTCGCTGCCATCAAGCCATCGATACTCTCCCCTCATAAAGGCCATTCATCACATTGATCTCCTGCCGTTACCTTCAAAGGCTAAAATAACACAGAGCGGCTCAGATGGCTACCGTCTTGCCGTAGGAGTCTACCGCATCCAACAGAGAGCTGGGGACGTGGAGAGCCCCAATCACAGGGCTGAGAGGCGTTTAGAGAGCCTATCAGAGCCGGGAAGAAACACCCGCGGACAATGATAGGAGAACTGGGCTGAACTAATGAGTCACTCTGAGCAGGGAGGGGTGGGAGCAGGGGTGGATGGGAAGACGTAGAGGAGAGCAGAGGCCTGCTGAGCTGAGGGGGGGCCATCGTATGCAAGTCACCACTATCCAGTCAAGCCCTATCAGATACTGATGTCAGATAATCTGTGGAGCATAGGCCCTGCCTGGGAATGGTACATTAGGTCACACTGTTGGCAGCAAAAGGAATGCAGGAATAAAGTATGAGCAACGTGACTTCTGTCCTGGTGCAGACTTACTGTAGCTCTATCCTCAACCACACAAACAAGGAAAATCGCTTGGCGGCAATAGGTCTGGGGAGATTCGTACATGAGCAAGCAGTCTGACTGTTTTTAGCCCATCGTTCAACCTCAGTCTGGTAAGTCACACACACACACACACACACACACATACACAGAAGGAGACCTGAATAGAGAGGCATCTATTGGGCTGATCTTTCACCTCCAGTCTGCTGTCTGATCCTCAGTGGAGTCACTCTCACAAACTGCTTTTCAAATCCGTCAGCACCAGTTAATACAGCTACACGCGCAGACATACTGAATACAGATGGATGATGAAAAGCTCGGAGCATTTCCGCATTTAAAGCTCCTCGGCCTAGAAAGGTCTACAAAATGCCATCGGTAATAGTAGATGAGCGTCTGGCAACCGTTTCTTGAACGGCACTCAAAACCCCCATTACTCAGTCTGACGATAGGCTTTTACAGCAGGACCCAGGGCGAGAGACGTATTAACAGCCAGTAGGCAGCCATGGCCAAATGGAACCACTCCGCTGCCACTGTGCTCCCCTCACTTTTGTCCCCCAAAAGGTTCTGCTGATGCAGTTGTGTTTACAGTTGTGTTTTTGTGCACTTTTCATTTAAGTCGCTGTCCCCGGATTTTACTCCCCAAAGGAACAAAGTAGCTAGGAGAGGGTGCTTCATTTTCATGTGCTCCCTAAAGGATTCCGGGACTAGATTGTGTTTATATAGTGTTTCTGCCAACAGATCTGGTTAGGGTGTTTACATCTGTAACCCCATGAGGAATGGCTGGCATGTTTGTGAACACTCTCTCTACTCTTCACCAAAAGGCTGTCTGTTCATCTATCATCGCAGGACTAAAACATGTGGGTGGAGGCAAGCAGGAGATTGCTTTTCATACTACAGGCTTAGGATGGTCATTTCAATAATGAGCCTATTTGTTATTCATGACAACAGAACATTGTATTGAGGCAGGGAAAATATGCCTTCGTAGATTCTATTATTTAATGATTATGCATGGATAAATCTGCATTTAAAGAGCTTGCTTTTGAGGAAAAAAACGGAAAAAAAACACAGGAACGGCACACATGCAGGTGAAATTCACGTTGTCAGATTTCTAAAGGCCAAGGACAGTGGATTATAGCCGAACGTGAGAAGCTGAGATAGGGACTGAACTCTTCATGCCCTTGCTGAAAGATGCGCTTCTCATTTTTCAAAGCTCATCGTGGACGGTAATCACAAGCCTGATAGCTTATTCTTTCCAAAGGCTATTTGAATCCCACTGACTTAATGAGAATATTTGCATTTCGACCTTTGGGTGTGTTCCGTAAAGTCGATAGAATGGACATGTCATATAAGGCAACAGTTGGTTTGCTATGGTAATGATGAATGTGGCTACATTTACTCACACTCACTCAAAAGCTTTGAGACACATGCTTTTAGTTTCTTGTAAATCCACATATTCTGAAAGGTATACGCCTCATCTCCTACCTCACACACACACACACACACACACACACACTAACTGACTGCAACCTCTAAAATATGCAGCGGCATGATTGCTATTATCATTTCTGATCAGCTGTGTTATTGAATGGGGGCTGCTGTCAGGCCAGTTGCATGGGAATGATTATTTTGCAGGGCGTCTGAGGCCTAGTTCCGCCTGGCTGGATGTGATGGATGGGGAGGAAATGGTGATGTCTGAAACACTCCCAGTCCCGCCAGATCCCAGCCACTCTATAATTACAGTCACACAGTTTGATTGAGCTCAAATAGAACAGCGTCTGTCTGTTTGTCTATCTGCCTGAGCATGGGAGTCAACGACAATCTGTTGCCTGGCCACGCCCATGTCCTGATCAATACTTCTGTTGTGATTGGTTTTGGTTTGGGGTTGAACTGAGGTGCTGTGCAAGCGTAGAAGGGTTATGCTGATGTTGCTGGTTGCAGAAAAAATAAACAACTTAGTGCTGGATAGAGAATGCCATTTAATTTAGGCGAAGTCAAAATGGTTTTTTTTTGTATGTCTTTACAGGCGGTTTCCATGAAACTATATTTGCATGTGTGTTTATATCATGTGGGAAATGTGCTGTGTTGACACAATATTTGCAATTTGCAATTTCATGCTCCCAAATGCCTTTGAAATGGCTTTTTCTTAGATCCTGAAAGTGATGCACGTAATGTGGCATCATGCTGCGCCGCTCAAGAGAACAATCCGCCCAGGCGCCTCACTCTCCCAGTCCTCCATCCTGCTTTTGTAATATCATTATTAACACTCGCATTTTCAATTATGTGCTGGTTGCTTTGAAGCGCCGGCAGATCTACCGGGCTGGTGCTGTTTTTACAGCGAGCTGCCAGCAAACACAACCCTCCAGGATAGGAGCTGGTGAACGCAGCCTCCGCTGTCCACTGTAGAGGGCAGGCTGAGAGTGAAGGGAGATAATTCTTAATGCATTTTACTCCACCCAAGCAGAAAAACGAAAACAAGTGAAATGCACGCAATTTAGCCACATCATTCCGCTGGCGGCGCTTAGAGTGCTGATATGGAAAATGAGCGTGTTATTAATGCAGAGAGGACAAACAAATACTAGGAAATAAGAGTCATAGATTAAAAAATGAAGGTCAGGATAAAAATATTAAAAATGCATCATTCACAGACATTGTAGCAATCTCTGTGAATCTCTGTGTAGCAATATGTAGCAACTTACAAAATGTCTGAAATTACGGCTGTATCATTATGGCTACAATTATACTGTGATTACAATTATTAATTAGTCCTGATGATTTGAGGAGCATAATTATTCTATTGCACATTTTACATCTTATGTCCACAACTGTAACGGACTTTCTAAATGAAAGTAGATGCTTCAGTATTGCCAATATGCTAATATTCTGCAATTAGTAATTTGCTGGAATGACTAGAAAAGTGATGATAAGATAGTTTTCAAGTT